>NC_135805.1:146929053-147229053 GCF_964213995.1 Mustelus asterias
AATGCCACTTCGGAGTCAGACTGGAGGTTTCAACAATACAGTTTTATTTTAACGAAGCTTCGTGGAGAAAAGGCACTGGTACTCTGCAGCACACTCGACAGCTACTTTCTCTCAATGAGACAATAAGAGCGGTCCATCTTTATACTTTTTACACAATAGATGGACCGGACATTTACCATTATCACATCGTTGTAATCAAGTCGGTGATCGATCGTTGACACATCGTTATAGACAAATACAGACAGATACAGACACAAGCATGTTAACATCGCATTGTTCTATGAATGGATAGATTTCCTACGTCAGTGACTATCAATGGTTGGGTTTCAGTCTAATGATACAGTAATTGGTTTTCCTGCGTTTATGTATTCCCATTCCCATTTGTGGCTAATCTCTTCAACATACCCTTTTTGTCCCAGGACTTTCCTTTATCTAAAAGTGCCTCAAGACCTGGCTTCCTGCGGCATTTGTTCCCTGCATGTTTTAACTTTATATAACTGTCTGCACTAAAAGTCAGTGCCTGTTTAATGTCTCTTTTCACAGGTGACCGTGTATGGGCCAGGCAGCCATGTTGTGTACGCCTTTCCATGTTTTCCCCACTTCAAGATGAATGTTGGCTTTTTGACTGGCTGCCCTGGCATCTGGAGATGTTCCCCCAGAAAAGGCTTTTGCTTTGACTTTGATACCTGCGAGGACCTCACAATTTTCTTACACCAGGATTGGTTTGATGCTCTCAACACCATCAATTTCAAAACTGATAGGCTCTTCATAGTAGATTGTCCTTTTTAAACTGAGAGGTTGGATGGATGTAACTGGCTGTTACCAAGTCAACCCCGATGCTTGGTCCTTTGAAACAAATGTTGCAACCTGGAGTCTCTGTGTACTCTGGATTTTAGCACAGAACTTAGAAACAGCTGTTTTCTTTCCCTCTCGCATTTTAAAATCAATTCTTTTAGATCTTTGTTAACATTCTTTATATCTTTACAAACTCAACGTGACAGCAATTAATTAAAGTGAAACTGCTATATCCGAAATTGGCTGTAAATAATAAACTGTTCTTGAACATCCCACACGAACATTTCCGATATAAAATGCTGCTTCGAAAGAAGATTCAACCGGATTAATCCCCATCAAAGGAGCTGCTGAGTGTAAAATATATCTGTACCGAATAGATCGTGCCAAACTGTTGTCCCACTGATGTGAGATCCGAAATCAGAGTTTGAAGATCTAAATTGATTCGCAAAATTAGCACTGGCGACATAGGTAAATGTATTTTCTGAGAGACAACAGTTTGTTACGATCTCGGATGCACAACCTCAGCGTTTGGTGGAGGCAGGGCCAATTGCAGCCTTTAGAGGGAATGTGGTAATTCGGTAATAAGGGCATTCGGCCTCGCTGAACAGCTGATAGACAGGGAGATTGAATGACCACATTCTCTCATTCTGTTCTGTACGATCCTGACCGTTTTGATGAAAGAACGTAATTCTAGATTAACATTTCAATGCTTGCTGTATCCAGCTGCTGGTTATCAGGAGTAGGATGACATACAGCGACTACTAATGAGTAAAATTTACATTTCATTGTCAATAATTACGTTGCGAGTTACTTACTGAGGTCAATGTTGTGAAGAGATATTTATTCATCTGTAATACATACATATACTTAACAGAACGCTTCTCGAAGCCAACATTGCGTGCAGAACCTGGAGCTGAAACATTTGAGGGGCAACAGCTCAGAGTGATATGCTTTGTTGAAAAATCACATTCCAGTAATTCGCTCAAATACGCATTTTACCATAATGGTGAAGATCTGAACTTTACTTCAGCTGCGGATCTCACGCTCACGGAGGCAGCTTCTTTCAAGGATTCTGGCGTATCATTTTGTGAAGTAAATGATTTGGCACATGCTCTGAAAAAGGAGAGTGATGATATTCATATTTCAGTAAGAGGTCAGTATAACTACCGGAAATTTCTTTTCATTTTTCATTTCAAACAATTTATAATGGTATTACAGCCCAAATATGTGTAGACTACATTCACGTGACTACATTCATGCCACTCGATGATCATGTAGAGCCACTTTCTTGGAACAAATTAGTTGAAATCGTAGTGCCCCCTGTGTTTGTGTTCATAACAACTACTGAATTTGATCAGAAAAGTAGATGTAAAATCTGTGAACTGGGAAGAACAATGCACTCTCATTGGGCTCTATTTTACCATTATGTCGCGCCCTGGTATAGTCGGGTGTGAGGCCATTTACGCGATCCACACCCGCGTCTGCGCAGATGACCACTTTTCTGAAACCCGGGAATGGCCGCTATCCGCTTCGCGTCCAAAACGGGCGCAACGGCGACTTAAATGCATTTGCATGTATTTCAATTGAATTAATGAACTGCACTCTCAACTTTACCAGCATCTCCCCCTTTACCGCCACGTTCGCCGATCCGGAATCGCGCCGAAATGAACCTGCTGAATAAAGGTATGACTCGGGCGCTCCAGCTGCTGAAGAGCGAGTTCAGAGCTTCCAACAGCTCTCTGACCCAGATCGATGGTGGGGGGCGGGGGGACGGAGGAGGGTGGCGGGTCAGATCATTCTCTGTTTGGTGGGGGGGAGGGGTGTGAGGACAGATCGTTCTCTGGGGGAGGGGCGGGGGCAGTGAGGCCAGACCATTCTCTGGGGCGGAGGGGGGGGGGGAGGAGTGAGGCCAGATCGTTCTCTGGGCGGGGGAGGGGGGGGGGTAGGGGAGGATTGAGGCCACATCATTTTCTGGGGTGGGGGCGAGGAGGGAGGCGATTAAGCTTGATCTGGGGGTGGGGGGAGGCCCGATCGCTCACTGGTGGGAGGGGGCAGATGGACCTCTGGTGGGGGGGGTGGGGGATTGGGGGGCAGGGAGGTCCGCTGCCGCACTGTGGGCGATCGGTGGGTGGGGGGGGAAGGGGGCAGGGAGTCGCGATCGGTCTGGGTAGCGAGGGTGTGGATGGACAAGGGGGGCAGTGATGTCTGTGGGGGCCATCGCTCCCGCTTTTCACTCCCGGGCCACTTTCTATCTCTTTTTCGGCCCGGGAGCGAACTGACACCAGTGTGCTTTTTCAATTTTATTTCTAACTGTGCGTGCGCAGTTCAGAGCTCCATTCGTTTCGGCCGCCCTAAGCCCCGCCCACAGCGTGAATGGGCCCCGCGATTCTTTTTTCAGGCTGAGTGCTAATGGGACCGCCTGAACGCAGATTTCCAAGTCGGATCTGAATTACGCCCAGATTCAGCACTTCGAATGAACATGGTAAATCAGGCCCATCGTGTGTAAGTTCAGCTTCCACTGATATAGGTGATATCAACTAAGCTTCTATAACACAGCTCTCGCCTTTTTGTCTTCCATCCAGTTCCATCAAAATTAAAATTGTGCACACAAAACAGGTTGGAGGAATGTTACGTCATTTTGTCCGACATTCTCCCCGGTTTATAAAAAATGAGAGGCGAATCCATTTAAACACATGATTTTGAAGATGCTTGCAAGTTATATACTTTTAAATTGGCTCCTCTGGTCAAGAAATGTAAAGCTCAGGGACACAGTTCCAAGATAATGGGGCACTCAGATAGGGCTTACATTAAAAAAAACCCGTACAGACGAAGGGCAGAAGTGGGCCATTTAACCCCTCGAGCCTGCCCTGCCGTTCAATTTAACCATGGCTGATCTGTTTAATTGAATTCCACAGTTTCCCTCGACCCGCGATAACCATTTATTCGTTGTTCAGAACAATGTCGTCAATCTTTGCTTCAAAAAAATTTCAGTGATCCTTCTTTCACTACCACTTGAGGCAGAGAGTACGAACATTCCGAAAGAAAAAAAATCCTCATCTCTGTCCTATAAGAGCGACGCCATAATTTTAAGGCGGTGCACCTTGTTCTGTGCAGAACGCCAAGGAGAGATATTATTTAAGCAAAGTTCTGTCAACATCGCACAGAATCGTACGGTCTTCAATCAAGTCACTCCCCATTGGCTAAATTCTAGTCGAAATGTTCATTCCACGTATCAATCGAGTAAATCTCCAACTAACAGCCTCCGCTAAATTTACATCATTCTTGAATTCAGGAGACGAAAACTGCACACAATGTTCGAAATGCGGTCTCACCAGTGCCTTGTATAACTGAAGCATGACATTGTTCCTTCTATGTTGAATTTCTCTCCTACCAATGGAAATCATTCATGAACTTTTTAAATTGCATCTGCATACGAACGTTTTGTGAGTTAATGGAAACATAAAATCCCTACAGCTCAGAAGGAGGCTATTCGGCCCTTCAGCATGAACCGGCTCCCTGACAGAGAATCTTACTCCGCCCCTCTCCCGTGCCCTATCTGTGTAACCCCACACATTTACCATGGTTAATACAAATAAGCTGCAGATCTTGGGACACTCGCTGCATTTTTCTTTTACCGTGCTAGTCCACCTAACTTGCAAATATTCAGAGCGTGGGAGGGAACTGGAGCACCCAAAGGAAACCCACGCAGAAATGGGGAGAATGCGCAAACTCCACACATTGCTGCCTCACAGCACTAGCTGGTGCTGTGAGGCAGCATTAGTAACCACTGTGCCACGGTGCCACCGACATATGCACCAGAATAAAAAAAATCCTCTGCGCCTCAGCGTTTTGCAATCGTTCTCACGTTCCCTGATACTCTGTTTTTATTTTGACAAAAATGAAAATCTGAACACTTCCGCACACTGTTCTCTCTCAATTAGATTTTAATCACTCAGCGAATCGGATTGTGCCGGCCAGTAAAATATGTGTATCCTAACGTAACTAAAAGTTCTTCTTACCTTGGCGTTACCGACAATTTGAATTAACATGCCTTCACTCTGCTCATCATTGTCATTGATATATATTCTGAATTTCAGGCCCCAGCAAAAGCTCCGCGAGACTTAACTTGTCACATGCTGCCATTCACAAAAAAATACACATTACTGCATACCCTCTGTTTTTTGCCAGCCAAGCAATCTACTGCCCAATTTAATATGTCACGCCATGAGCTTTTGCTTTGCAATAACGTTTGATGTGTCACTTTATCCAATGTTTTCTGGAAATCCATATACACAACATACGTTACTCCTTCAAAGAACTAAAGTAATCGTGTTCAACATTCTTAAGATATATTAAAACCATGCTAATTCTTCTCATTATCTCCGCGATGGTCTACGTGCCCAGCTATAACCTATTAAATATTTAATTCTGATGTATTTCCACGACGGATGTCAAGTTATTTAGCGTGCAATTTCTGAATTCTATCCCCTTATCTTCTTGAATAGAATAATTTATATTTGCTACTCTCAAGATCATGTACTAAATCGAGCAAATATTTGGCGATTAACACCAATGCATCTGATATCTAATTAACTAGCTCTTTAAAGACCATGCAATCTCATCTATCAAAGCTCGGAGACTTTTCAGCCCGCATCTCTATCAGTTTGGTCAGCTCTGTTTCCTTAATAATTGCTATTTCAACAAATTAATCTTCCCATTACCACCCGATTTAAAGCTATTTTAACGTTTCTTGGAAACTCTGTAATAAATGCAGCAGCAACATGACCGTCCATTACATACGCCATTTCCTTCTCATCTGTTAACGCCCGATCCCCTCTCTGCAGTTGACGAACACTCACGTTTCAGGCTTTCCTCCTGTTCAAACATTTGTAGAAGCTTTTGCCATGATCTTACATTCCTGTCTAAATCGCATCCTTTCATATCCTTCTCCAGGTTAACATGTTAGTCATTCTCTGATAGCTTTTGCAATCTGGCCAGTCGGCTGTGCAGCCATTCATCCTGTTGCCCTTGTACGTTTCTTCCTTCAGTTTTTTTTTACATGTTTCAGTTAACCATGGGTGTTGGCTACTTTCTTTAGATTATTTCTAACAGCAGGACATTACTTATTCTAAGTATGCTGACTTGTCTCTTCAACGTCAGCTGCTCCTTCTCTATTGACCTATCCATTGCTTTTTTTGTTACTCCTGTGCACGTAAACTAGCTCAGCTTCCATTCCCACGTATTTGACCTTATTTAAGTCGAAAACTCTAGTCTTAGACATATTTCTTCTCTTTGGAACGATTGATAAACTTTAATAATACAGTTTCTGCTTCTTACGAAAGTCGTTATTCTGAGGTAATTTCTTGAGCGTGTTACATTATACATCACTAAGTCTAAAATAACCTGCTTTCTGGTTGGTTCCACAACTTGCTGTTCTAAGAAACTATCTGGGAAGCATTTTAAGAGCTCGCACACTAGGAGAAAGATGAGGGGACATTTATTGAATCAAAGGATTGGGAATCTTTGTAATTCTGTATCGATAAAGATAGTAGATCATCTATTGTTGCATGCATAGAATGCGAGGGTAGACACCGGCTGGCCGTCTCAGAGAATTAAGCAACATAGAAGCTGATAAGGAAATTCAAGGCCAAAATCTGACGTGACCGTATTAAATGAATGAGCAGATACAAGGTGTTTGGTTGAGCTTGTATTTCGTGTGTTGTTCCACGCAGATGCACCCTCCATGAAGGTGCATTGTACGCCACGGTCAAAATCTGAAAATGTCGCCTCTAATCTAGTCTAGTTGAATCAATGACGAACATGTACTGAGCAGAAGTGTCAGGCCACTTTTATTGGGGAGCAAACCTTAACGGCATCAAGGTAAATATGCTATAAGCAGTTTTTGCATAATATGTAAACCGCAATCCATTAACGCCTGCTATCTGCTTGCACTGGTTTCCCGCAATATCACGGTAACATTTTCAATTACTAACGATCTGAGGTCACTGCCATTGTATCCTCTATAATATCGGTTTTTAACTTACATCCTGCTTCGTTGTACCTCATTATCATGTTTACAGTGGCAATTTCACTGGAATGGGAATGCAATAAATATCGCGAGGGTGACGGATATTGTGGAGGTCATTGAATTCTATAGAACTGATTTGTCAATAGCTATGTTACTACACACGAAGATGTAACAATTACAGCATCTGTGAAAAACAGATTAAGTTGGCTTCATTTTTGAAACCTGAGGGAGAGCAGCCTGGGGGAATTTTACCGGGACGTCCGCCCAAGTTCCGTTCGATCCCGCTGGAGGCCAGTGGAGAATGCCATACTTCGAGCCTCGCCCACCCCCAAAGTCGAGACGCGCGTGCCGGTAAAAGAGTGCAAGTGATGATCGCAAGTCCCCCGCCGATCTTCATTCCAACTTATTTCAGTGGAGTGTCAATCTGTCGCTCAGACAACACAAGAGAATATCCGTATTCTCAGATGCCAACTTCGTCTCTATGTCAAAGTACGTGCTGTGGAAAGTGACTGCGTGAAGGCGTTTCGTTATAAATTGGTGTCGGCATTTGATATGGACTGGTAATAATCACTTTTTTAAAATTCAAAAACATGAATTGTGCACATCAGAATTGCTATGTAATAAAACTGTCTGCTGTATGTTCTCATAGAGGCCTTCAGTACGCTTACGTTGGAAGCTGAAACTGAAGATCAACTATTTGAGGGCCAACAGTTAAAAATCATCTGTTTGGTTGAAACAAATCCGTCTAATTCTTACTTGGGATACTTATTGTTAGCGCGAGTGGGTGAACACGACCTTTTCGGACTCAGTCAGGTTCAACAGCGGAACAGGTTTATTAACGTCGACGGAGGTGCAATCAGGACATACAAACAGCACTGTCCCGAAAGCACTCTAAAAGCCCGCCGCAATGGGCTCGAACTTTGACACGTTGTATAATTCAAATGTTAATGTTTTGTTTCCAGTATTTGACTCTCATCATTCTGTTTTGATGTTTTAGGTATGGTAATCGTTAATGTCGATGGCTTTATCAATGGTCTCGAATCTCGGGGGTTTCTTGAACAATGGGTGTTTGGCTGATCTCAGGAAGTCCTTTGAGGCCAATAAGGCTTCCTGATATCACTTGATTAGTTCAATGCTGCTGATTTGATTAGATGAGGGGGGTACCTTTACTTTAGTTTCATTGGGTGCCACCCTGTCTGACTCTCTTTTATGTGTTAGACCTTATTTGCATTTTAAAAGCATGTATTTTGCCTGCTTGTCTGGATCTGTCCCTTTTAATCTTTAATGGAGGGGTTCTGACTGCAGTTTGGCCTGTTTCATATTATATACTTAACTTCATAAATTTGTTGTCCGCTAACAGTTCTCCCCTGTCGGTCGGGAGCGGACTTGTCTCGCCTCCCTCAGACCGATTTTCCCCTTTAACATATTTTGTGTCCGGTGCTCCCTGCATTTGCATGCTGCAGTCATGCTGTTTAGGGGAGCCCCGAGGTTTGTCAGATTAGGTGTACGTGGGAGAAATCGTCCCGATTTGTCAGTCGCCCCACCTCGCCAATCGTTCTGATTCGCTTTCTTCTTGCTTTGGTTTTCTTGTGTTGGCGGTATGTATAGCACGTCGCTATTCCCCAAGAGTATATGTTGGATAGTGATTAGTACATGTGAGATTATCCGGATCCAGGGGTGAATGTCCACGTTTAGGCCCCAGTCCCATACACTCTGTGCCCATGTTTGGCTCTGTAGGGCTGACTCTGTGTCATGCTCTAGGGTTTTGATGTGTGACTGTAATTGGTGGCCCAGCCGAACGGAGTGTCCCACTTTGAGGCGGAGCTCCCTCAGCACTTCGGCTAGGTGTGGACGGGAACCTGTTCTGGCTCTCGGTAGTATTCGAGGTCATCTCTCAGTGGGTCCGTGCCATTAAGTGTCGGAGTCTGTCTACTTCGAATGTTGGTGATGTGGGCCTGGCCAATGACGACTGGTCTGCGAGGGGTGAAACAAAAGTTTGGGCTGGGGATCGGACATGTCAGCATGTTATATACAAAGGATGTCTTTGTTGTGGCTACGCAGTACCAGCCTCGTCCTCCATATCCTGCCCGGGCAAACTGTGGATCTGTCGGTATGATTTCTAGAGAACAGCCCTGTGTTTGAGTAAACCCACATTCAGCTGTCTCTCTTTATTCCAGTGGGTGAGGGCAAATGGTTATCTCTCCCCTTTGTTTGCATCCCGAGAGGGAGGCGCTGGACGTCACGCCATGCCTTGAGATGGCCGTGACTTCAGTTAGGTGGTAGCGGGGGGAGGTATTGCCCTTGACAACGCCAATGTTCTCGATCTGGAAGATAGGGAATGGTGCCGAGTCTTGGTGTAACTATCGGAATCAATAGGACCAGCCCTACTCCTGTGTCCTCGCTGACCTCGCAGTCGGGGATTACTGGATACACCCGCGTCATTCCTTTCAGGGTCCGGTTATCCAGCACCCCCTGCTGATCAGCGAGTTATGCTAGCTGGGCGCTGTCAATCCAGTCGGGCACCTCCCCCCTGTGTACCTGGTCCAAATTATGTCGTAATTGGGCTATCATCCACAGACCATACGCACGGCACAGCTGCCCCTGTTGTACCCGGGCCGTGTTCTCTCTCTCTCTCTATCTATGAGGGGGTTAATGGTACAGACGTGCGCTTCCAATATCGTGATCCAATTTAGTTGGATATGGGCGCCCTCCTCCCCTAAAAGAGCCTGCTCGGCCTGTTGGTCTAGTGACCGCTGCGGGATATCTTTCATCGCCCCCTTTAATTGTTCGATCTTATCACTGAGGCCCTGTATGTCAATAGAGTTGACCACTGTGGATCCTGTATTTATTCCTGTGAACATATCGTTGACTATGTCCCTTTTGTTTCTCTGTGTGTGTTGTCTCTATAGTGTGTTGCTCCCATTGCATCTATGGCCCGCTTTATGTTTTCCCTACTCAGCACCTGATACACATTTTGTGTCTGTTCCGAGCAGCATCCCGGCACCTGGATTCCTGAGATATCGATCAGAACAGGCACGACCTCGTGTCTTCCACTGTCGTACACAATTTCCCCCTCGTTCCACAGCACCAGTCCACCCCCCGGCCCCCTGCTCTGCAAGGGGCAGGGTAAGATTTCAGGCGCTGTGGTCGTGGGGGGCCCGCGTTGTAGGAAGCGTAAAACATACATATAGTGAGACTGCAGGAGGCTCAACTAGTCCTTAATATCCGCAAATGTCAATCTTCGGTTTAAGAATGTCACTTTGTACTGGGGTCTGTGGATCTTCAGGGAGGGCGCAGATGGTCCCGAAGGTGCAGCCAGTGTTGCTTAGAGAGTCCGACCGTTGGGTGCATGTTCGGAGCATATCTAGTGTGCAGGTGAGGCAGATCACATCAATGCCTGGATAGACCTGCAGCCACGCATTGAAATGCGTCCGACTGTCCTCGAGATATGGTGCGGCCGGCACGCACAACACCTCGGATGTGTTTGAACATTATTCCGTGGGATTGTGGATAGGTGGTGTAGCACCGGAAGGCGACACTCATCAGGAAGGTCGCAGTGAGGATCATCCTCCAGGCGGTCCACGTTGTCCTGGAGAGGGGGTGGGGAGGGGACACAAAACCTGGTGGCCGCCAGATATTAGGATCTCGGTATTAACTATATTTTTAACTTGCTTAAGCATGCATGCACATCTATCTCAGAGCCATGGTTGACGCGCAGCCCCCTCTGTGCTGGAAATGAAGGTTGTTAGCTCGACCTCCGCTGTGTGGAAAAAGGTGGTTAGTTAGGGGTCGATGCGTGGCTCGTTTTGTATCTTCGGATTATCCTTGTCCCCGCAGTCGATCTGTCCTGTCTCCACCCCACCACCCCCCCCCCCCCCCCCCACACACACCCGGGTGGTATGCCTTTAACTGTGACCAGTGTTTCCAGCGGCCCTTCCCCTTGATATCGACACAGGCACATCTGTCGCTGGTGAGGATGATTTCATGGGGTCCTTTATGGCTTTTTGGTCTCTGGCTGTGTAGTGCAACTCTCTGAGTTTGTGGTCTAACTGTTGCACATGCCTTTTCATTTTATCCCGAAGGGGTGCCATTTCTTCCCCTCCTACAGCTATGTTTTCTGGGAGTTGCATTGCCCTCCCCGTCATCAATTCAAATGGTGTGAGTCCTATGGTGCGACCTGGGGTGGCCCGTAGGCGCATCTAGATGCAGGGGAGGACATCTACCCACCCCTGACCGGTCTCAGCGATTGACTTTGCGAGTGCGCTTTTGAGCGTGCGGTTCATTCGCTCGACCAGCCCAGAACTCTGAGGGCGGTACGGGATATGGAATCGCTGTTGGATTCCCAGGGTTTTGCAAGCTTGTTTCATTATTTTGCCCATAAAGCATGTCCCCTGGTCGTAGTCCAGTTGTAGTGGGACTCCCCATCTTGGGATGATCTCATGTGCTAGGATGCAGGCTACAGTGGCGGCTCCGCAATCCCGAGTTGGGAATGCTTCTATCCAGCGGGTGAATTGATCAATGAGGACTGGGCAGTATTTCTTCCCACGGCTAGTGGGTAGAGGGCCTATGAAGTCGATGTGGAGGTTCTCCCAGGGCCCCTTTGGTCTGGTTTGGTGGGCCAATTTGACTCTCCGGCGTCGGCCGGGGTTATGATGGGCGCACATGATACAGCGCTGGCAGTGTTTGGCTACATCACCCCCCCCCCCCCCATCCCTGGCCACCATCAATCGGCTGATCGTCGGGCCAGGGTCCCATCCCGGCCGGAGTGGTCCGGCTGGTGGTGGAGTTGGAGTAGTTTGTTGTGTACAAATGAGGGGGTGCTACTTGGTGCACTCTGCGCCACACCCCATCCTTGTCCCTGGACGCCCCTGCCTCTATTCATCTGCAACATCTTGTACTTTATCTAGAGGAAAGGTAACCAACCTGAAAGTGTTCACTGTTACTTTCTCCACAGATGGTGCCTGACCCACTATTTCCTGTTTGTAATAACTCGATTACACAGTGCCATTTACCCTCTGGGACCGCAAGTAAGGATTAAGCTTTGATGCTGAGCTTTAGCAGGAAGAACCACAGCCTTGCCAAGTCTCAGCCTTGCTTAAGTCCACACCTGAAGCAAGACGATTTGGTTAGTGAGCAGTCGTGAAAGTAATGGCTGGTGATGGACAGATCTGATCCTGGCCCTCTGCCATTGCAAAGCTCTAGATAGTCATTCAGAGCAACAAGGGATAAGATCACTGATCTTGTGTTCAATGCATTTCCGTTGTGAACACAGAATTGAATACTCCTCAGCAAGCTACTGCTCCACCATTGTGTGAAGAAGTGAGCTGAGAAGTAATTGGAGGAACAGTCTCTGGAGTAACTCATACAAAAGAAAATGCTGCAGATGCTACAAATCTGGAATAAAAGCAGACAGCGCAGGAGATATTCATCAGGTCTTTAGGCATCTTGTGGAGAGCAAAACGGAGTTAACATTTCAGATCAATGGACTTTTCTTTTCAAAATCAGAAGTGGGTTTTTACCCTTCCATCTGCAACTTCCCAAATGATTGCGTTCCAGCTCACGGGGATTCGCCCCATGGGTTGGGTGATATCATTTTTAAAATCCGCCAGAGTTTGGTCTTGCTCTCGGCGGTTCTCGTTCAGGTTCGCGCACCAGGTCCCGTTCTGGTGTTTTACCTGGAGCCGGGTCCAAAGATTTTCTGGCATTTTGGCTCTTGCGAGCCCTGCTTTGTCCCGATTGTGTAGATTGTGATACATTTGCATCTCCTTGAGCTTTTGCCAGAAGATTGCGTTGCTGTGTCTGGGCTGGAGGGTCGGCAGTTTGTCTAGTAGTTTCATTGTGTCTCCCGGGGTGAGAGATACATAGGTCATTTTTATCCGAGCCTGGGCAGGTCGCCCTCGCCCCTCTCCCCCTTGTCCCCCGGGGACGTATTCAATTTTGATGAGAGCTGGGGTGGAGGGTTGGCGGTCAATGGGATGTTCCCCCCGGTCGGGCATAGTGGACCTGTTTCGTCCACTAGACATTCCCAGTCGGAATACTCCTCACTCGGAGGTTCGCGTGAGAAGTCGGACAGAGCTGGCAACACGGGGTTAGCGGCCATCACAGCGGCGTGTTGTCGCTGTGTGGCTTGCACCTGCTTGCCTTGTATGTAATTGTGAACTCGTCCTGCAAGGGTGAAATGGGCCTTTAATATTAGCATCCAGGCCTTGTCGTCGTTGTTCCTTTTCTCTTTTGCCCACCACTTTCGCTGAGTTTCAAGCGGGTCGTGGGGCTCCCACCCTGCCTTCAACATGTTTTTAATTAGGTTCTTATTTTTACCTGCTAGATAGCGGGTGAGGGACACTTTTGGTCCCCATTCGAAGGTGGTATCATTGCTATCCGTGTCGGGTCTCTTAACTAGGACCAGTGGTATACTAATCCTGACACTGATGCTTCTGACGGATACTTGTGTGGGTATCTCTGATTGGGTTACCGATTTGGTGTTCCCACTGTCAGTACGTTTAAACCTTCAGTGGTAACACGCAGAGCCCGGCCTGCGTGGCGCGGGGAGATTACCGCTCTCAGAGTTAGGTGAGCTCTGTACAGCCTCTCCGCAGGGGCCGCAGCATACGGAGAGACTATCGACTACAGGGGCCGGGGCTGCTTCTCCTAACCAACTCTTAGCGCTCAGTCGACTCTCAGGGGCCCGCCCTTGCACTATCTCCTCTGGAACCACCCTCACCTGGATGCGGACAGGCGTGTAGTTGACCGCGGGTCAGAGTCTCCCCGGCGTGTAGTAGTTTTTCGCGCTATCAGAGGTCTCCTGCTTGTAGTGTTCGAGGCACTCACAGAGGCTCCAGACTTAGTAGCGCCCGGACATGTAGCAAACTTCTCGCGGAATTTGCCCCCAGTGGCCCAATCTTTTGCGCCTGCAGAGGTGCTCCCAACTTGCAGCGCGCGGACGTGTACCGAACTCCGCGGAGTCCGATCCCAGTGACCCTAACCTTGGTCGTCCTCCCCGGCTTTATAAATACTAGTACGTGTTTTGTCGGATCCCCAGTGGGCAGTCGGTTTGTGGTCGGGTTCGTTGTCGTGAGTCAGCGTAATGCGAAAATAACACAATCAATCACAGTTCGCGACCCTGATCGCCCACCCAAAGAGGAATCTAAACACTACTTTACCACTGTACAGCTATTGAACGGACCCTGTTCACAGGTTCAGGTCGCGGCAGCCGTGAAACGCCGCTGAGGCTCTGGGAGGCGAATGTTACGTGGATATAATAAAATGAGTAAAGATACGCACCCAGTGCCAGGGGACGGCGTTCCAGCGACTGTCGTGATCCCGGACGAGCCCCCAATTGTTAGCGCGAGTGGGTGAACACGACCACTTCGGACTCAGAGTCAGGTTCAACAGCGGTATTGCTTTATTAACATCGACGGAGGTGCAATCAGGACATACAAACAACACTGTCCCGAAAGCACCCTAAAAGCCCGCCGCAATGGACTACAGTTATACTCGAACTTTGACACATTGTATGGTTCAAATGTTAATGTTTTGTTTACAGTATTTGACTCTGATAATTCTGTTTTGATGGTTTAGTTATGGTAATCGTTTCTGTCCGATGGGTTTATCAATGGTCTAGAATCTCCGGGGTTTTTTGAACAATGGGTGTTTGGCTCATCTCAGGAAGTCCTTTGAGGCCAAGAAGGCTTCCTGATATCACTTGATTGGGTCAGTGGTGCTGATTTGATTAGATGAGGGGTGGGGGGGTACCTTTACTTTAGTTTCCTTTGGTGCCACCCTGTCTGGCTCCCTTTAGTGTGTTAGGCCTCTTTAGCATTTTAAAAGCATGTCTTTTGCCTGCTTGTCTGGATGTGTCCCCTTTAATCTTTAATGGAGGGTTTCTGACTGCAGTTTGCCTGTTTCAGATTATATACGTAACTTCATAAATTTGTTGTCTGCTAACACTTATTTTCCAAGAATGGGCAAACTCTCCATTCACCACCACAAGTTAACGACTACATCAAAGAAACAGCGCGATTGGAAGATTCAGGGACTTACAAATGTGAAGCAATGACTATGGACAGTGTGGTGAAGAAACTGAGCAATCACGTTTCCGTGAAAATCAATAGTGTGTACAGCTCATTCGAGCTACTTTCTACCTACATTTCCCAAAATTCCACACTACCTATCTCAGCCGCATTTTATGATTGAAGACAAATGGAAAAGGAATGCCATTGTTATTTACTGGTTGTAAAATACACGCCGTTAATTAGATGTTCAATTTAGGGCGTTCAATATGAAACAGGTTCAATTGATAATAATTGTGCTGTATTGTTTTACAAGCATTAGTCCAGGAGTACATTAATCATGATATTCCTGGGCCACTGGCATCCATGACTGCTTGTTTCGATTAATGCATGCTAATGGTAAATAGGAATATGCTTTTTCTCAAATTGTGTAAAGAGTAAAGCGGATATGCAATTTATAATACCACTAAAAGGGGACGGCCTGTTGTACTGGTCGGGCTGTGGCCGGCTTTCATCGAAATGGGAAAATCACAATTTCCCAATGGGAATACTTGGACAGGAAAGAGCGAGGGCGAAGTAAATCAATGCATTTTAGTTTTTTTCGTAAGACCACCTTCATCAAAAATGAGGACATCGCTGGTCAAGCAGAACATGTCTGGCAACATCAATGGAGAGAGAAACATGGATATCCTCTCTGGACGATGATACAAACTCAATTTATTTGTCCGGGGGATGGTGCCAGATTGTTCAGAATTAATTGTCTTTTCAGAGTTACCCGACAGTTTTAGCATTTCCTGTTATAAGTTGAATAATATTGTCACGTTTCTGTCTTGGAGGACTAGACTCGGTAAAGTTCATGAACGATCTTGATGTGAGCTGGTGATTGAATTCCTGGAGCATTACATTTTCAATGACACGCCTTCTTCTCTTAATGATATATGATGACCAAACAGAAGAGGGAGAGGAAAGCACAATATTCGAGTGATATCAGAAATGCAATACATGTCTGTTCTCTGATTAAAATCATTGGTCACTTTGAGAATAACACCATTTGATAAAACGTAATATGTAAGATGTAAATATATTTTATAGCAATCCCAGTGGCCAAACCTCAACTTACAATCTGTCCCGGCACCGATTTAATGGAAGGAGATACAGCGAGGTTAAACTGCTCAGTGTCCAGCGGTTCTTTCCCGATTACTTACAGATTCTACAATGAATTTAATTCCGAGGTATACCAGGACATTTCAAACGAAACCAATATTATGTACGAAATTGATGAAGTCAGCACATATAATGATGGATTTTATTATTGCATGGTGGCAAACGGGGCGACCAAGCTTCCTCTCGAAAGTGGATGGATTGCGTTGGATGTGATAGGTTAGTTGTTAAAACTACCTTTGTGGAACAAGGAAATAATGGAAAAATAAAGTTGAATGCCGTGTTTGAGTTTCAAGTCTTTGTAATGTAAGAAACAACAGTCATTTGGCTGTTCATTAAGGTGATCGGACAGGTATCAATCAAAACATTCAAGAGATGATTTTTTTTGTGGAAATATGGCCTTTTGTATCCATTCCTGTGGCATGTACGGCAATATCAGCTTTTGGGTCCTATCCAAAATTTCTCTTGAACTGGGTTGCTTTTTGTGCCGTTCAGAGGGCAGTTAAGAGTCACTGTCATTTACTTTCTTGGCCTATATATGACTCCAGATCAGCTAAAGTAGCCAGGAATTGATCAACATTTCATTATCAACATTAACTTGACTGAATCTATGCTCGACATTTTATGAATTAATTCAATTTATTTTCCCCCAGTGGCATCGGTAGGTTATCAGTGTATGCCACAAAAAATAATAGTATAGTCCTTTTCACTATTAAGCCAGTGATATTGCGACTAAACTAAACTTTAACGCTGTCCAGCCTTAATAAAGGTCGTTGGAGCATCATAGAAATTAAGAGTTTTATGAAATATTTGTTAAAAGTAAAGTGATGTTGAGTAAACGCATTTATAACTTAAATGTCTTCAAAAATGAGATTAGGCCTCAGTTTTTGTATTTATGCGAAAAACCTATTGATTTCAATTGACCTAATTTCTGTAACTAAATATGGTCATTATTTTTTGGCCTCAAACAGTGAACCAAACCCCTCAATTATTTAACCTCGTTTGTTTTATTTATTTTTCTTCAATTCCGGTAGCGGATGCTTCTCTGCTCTACAAGGACCATATAACAGTGGTTTTAGTCGGACACCGCCTTGTTTTGCAGTGTCATGTACCATTTTGTTTGGTACAGAAACAATCAACCATTAGAAAACAGCAGTGAAATATATCACTTAAACGCCGATGGAAGCGAGTTCATTATTAATTCACTGCAGACAGGGAATGAAGGGCGGTATCACTGTGTTGCAATCAACCAGCAACCACATCGAAGTGGCTATGCCAGGTAACAGACATATTAAGCTGAGTTTGTTTTATATACACTTTTTAATTCAACAGATAAATTAATATTCTCAGTTTGTTGATGTTATCCTCCCCTCGTATGGAATTTGTAATTTGGGGAAACTTGGTTCTGAAAAGCTATGTGACACGCTCCAAGGACCCTTCACAATTCAAATAGCTATAAGAACAAATAGGGAAAGGAACATGAAACGGTTTCACTGAAAGTATTTAACGAATATCCACAGCTTTCGCTGGGCAGCAATTTCCAAAGATGCCCAACCGATTAGTGGTGTAAAATGTCTTCATTCTGCTTGTGAACTATACATAACATATTCTAAGAATGATGTGCATCCAGCATCTTTTAACATGCGCAAAGCATGTTAAAAATGCTACATTCTTGAATTGGATAACTTGTGGGCGTTGTTAAATCCGTAAATGTCCCAGTACACATGTATTCTCAATTTTCCTCAGAGGATAATTCCCTTCCATAAAGTGGCAAACCAATGAGCCTGGCTCTCCCTCCCTCTCTCTCTCTCTCTATCTCGCTCTCATTCCCTGACCAAATTTCAGCTTTCTTAATGCTCTATGGTACTCGAATCCCATCATCTTTAAGGAGCGAGCGCTTCAGATGTGCGGATCATTGTGATGTCTCCCAGTGCACGTAGGACTGTATAAGAAGGACGGGTTGCACCTAAGCTGGAGGGGCACCAATATCCTGGCAGGGAGGTTTGATAACGTCTCTCTGGGGGATTTAAAATAGTGCGGCAGTGGGGTGGGAATCAGAGCAGTAATCTAACAAGTGATACTCCCGAGGAGCAGTGAGAGACTAAGGCCACAAAGGCGAAGAATAAGGACAGTAAGAGGTCACTTAACCTGACTGGAATGGCCGTCTGAAGTGTATTAGTTTTAAAACGAGGAATATGACAAATCAGGAAAATGAATTTAGAGTTTAGATTAGTATATACAATATAATGTTGTAGTTACTAAGAGAGAGAAACGACTCACAGCTAACTTGCCGGGGTTTAGATATTTCAGGCATGATGGACAGGAACGTGAAAGAGGCGGAAGGGTTGCATTACTAATTTTGGAGAACATCACAACTGTACCAAGGGAGTACACATTGGAGGGCTCATCCAGCGAGGACGTATGGATAGAGGTCAGGAATAGGAAGGGTGCAAATACTTTGACTTTGATTTGATTTGATTTATTGTTATCGCGAGCAATGGTATACAGTGAAACATATTGTTTCAAATGCGCTATATGGACGAAGCATACAATTCATAGAGAACATATGGGAGAAGGAAAGGAGAGGGTGCAGAATGCAGTGTAACAGTCATGGCTAGGATATAGAGAAAGATCAAGTTAATCTAAGGTATGTCCATTCAAGCAGGAATAAGCTGTTTTTGAGTCTGTTGGTACGTGATCTCAGAATTTTGTATTATTTTCCCGATGGACGAAGGTGGAAGAGAGTATGTCCGGGGTGTGTGTCCCGGGTGTGTGGGGTCCTTGATTATGCTGGCTGTTTTTCCAAGGAAGCGAGAAGTGTAGACGGAGTCAATGGATGGGAGGTTGGTTTGCGTGTTGGATTGACCTACGTTCACAACACTTTGCAGATCATTGCAGTCTTCATCAGTAAAAGGAGCCATTACAAGCTGTGATACATCCGGCTTTGTTTTATTATTAAACCTTCGTGGCCCATGGGCTTCGTTGTCTGGCCGGCATGCATCACCCATCCCTAGTTGCCCTTGAGAATGTGGTGGTGATCTGTCTTCTTGAATCGCTGCAGTCCATGTGCTGTCGGTGGATACAAAATCCTGCGAGGGAGGAAACTCCAGTATTTTTATCCAGCGACTGCGAAGGGACCACGATATATTTCCAAGTCAGGACGCCGACTGACTTGGAGGGGAACTTACAGGTAGTGGTGTTCCCATGTATCGGCTGCCCTTGTCCTTCTAGGTAGAAATGGTCGTGGGTTTATAAGGTGATGTCTAAGAATCTTTGGTGAATTGTTGCATTTTATGGTGCATCTGTAAATAATCGTGCGACTCCTGCCAGACATTCCAAATTTCCTTTGCCTCCTGAGGAAGTGGAGGCAATGGATGAATTTCTTAACTGTAGCATCGGCATGACGGAACAAGGACAGGTTGTTGGTGATGTGGGCAACTAGGAACTTGGAGATCTAGAGCATTGCCCCTTCATCCCCATTGATGTCGACAGCGGCCTGTCCTTCACTACGCTCCCTCAAGTCGACCACGTTCGTTTTACAGGCATTGAAGGTTGTACTGAAGGCCTCCCAATAGCAAGCGGGTGATAGAATGATGGAGTTGTACTACAGGCTTTCCAACAGTCAACGGGAAATAGATAAACACATATGTGGGCAGATTATGTAAAACAAAATGTGAAAACAAACCTTTGTTGTGTTGGGTGATTTGAACTTTTCCTATATTGACTGGGACTCCATTGAGTGGAATGGGCTTTGATGGGGACGGGAGGGGTGGGGGTAGGGGGAGTGGGGTGGGGAGGGGGCGGTGCGGTGGGAGGTGTTGTTACATACACCCAGGAAGATTTTGTGCAGCAATATGTAAATCGGACAACTAGGAAAGGAGCCATAGTAGACCTGCTATTGTGGAATGAGACTGGCCAAGTGATCAAAACTTCAGTGGGAGCCTTTCGGGAACAGTGACCATAATTCCGTAAGGTTTACGTTAGTTTTGGCTAGGATTGGGAGTATTCGTCGGGTGAAAGCGGGTGAGGCTGACTATGACAATATGAGTCAGGAACTGGGGAATGTTGGTTGCAAGCAGCCGTTTGATAATAAATCCACATCCGACATGTGGGAATCTTTTAAAGTCCAGTTGATTAGTGTTCAGGACGAGCAAACACCTGTGAAAATGAAGAATCAGAATAGCAAGATGCAAGAACCCTGGACGTCAAGATACCCCATGGCCTTGGCCTCGGCACATCCCTCTGCGACTGGATCCTGAACTTCCTAACTCACAGACCACAATCAGTAAGGATAGGCAACAACACCTCCTCCACGATCATGCTCAACACTGGTGCCCCGCAAGGCTATGTTCTCAGCCCCCAACAATACTCCTTACATACCTCTGACTGTGCGGCCAAATTCCCCTCCAATTCGATTTTCAGGTTTGCTGACGACACCATCGTAGTGGGTCGGATCTCAAACAATGAGGAGGCAGAGTACAAAACTGAGATAGAGAATCTGCTGAACTGGTACAGCAACAATAATCTCTTCCTCAATGTCAACAAAACGAAGGAGATTGTCATCGACTTCAGGGAGGTAAAGGAGAACATGCCCCTTTCTACTTCAATGGGGACGATTTAGAAAGGGTCGAGAGCTGCAGGCTTTTAGGTGTCCAGATCACCAACAACCTATCCTGGAATCCCATGCCGACACTATAGTTAAGAAAGACCACCAATGCCTCTACATTCTCAGAAGACTAAAGAAATTTGGCATGTCAGCTACGACTCTCATCAACTTTTACAGATGCACCACAGAAAATATTCTTTGTGCTTGTATCACGGCTTGGTACAGTTCTGCCTAAGACCGCAAGGAACTACAAAAGGTCGTGAATGTAGCGCAATCCATCACGCAAACCAGCCTCCCGTCCATTGATTCTGTCTACACTTCCCGCTGCCTCGGCAAAGCAGCCAGCATAATTAAGGATCCAACGCACCCCGGACATTCTCTCTTCCAGCTTCTTCCTTTGGGAAAAAGATACAAAAGTCTAACGTCATGAACCAACTGACTCAAGAACAGCTTCTTCCCCGCATTTGTCAGACTTTTGAATGGACTTACCTTGCATTAAGTTGATATTTCTGTATCCCTAGCTATGACTGTAACACTACGTTCTGCACTCTCTCGTTTCCTTCTCTATGAATGGTATGTTTTGTCTGTATAGCGCGCAAAAAACAATACTCTTCACTCTATGTTAATACATGTGACAATAATAAATCAAATCAAATAAAAAAAAACATTGTAAGGTGAGCCAAAAAGAAAACAAATGAGGCGCACATAAAGTTTAGGAGACTGAAAAGAGACAGATGCCTTGCAGAATATAACCAAAGCAGGAAAGAACTTAATCAAAACGTTAGGAGGGCGGCACGGTAGCACAGTGGTTAGCACTGCTGCTTCACAGCTCCAGGGACCTGGGTTCGAATCCCGGCTCGGGTTGCTGTCTGTGTGGAGTTTGCACATTCTCCCTGTGTCTGCGTGGGTTTCCTCCGGGTGCTCCGGTTTCCTCCCACAGTCCAAAGATGTGCGGGCTAGGTTGATTGGCCATTCTAAATTGCCCCTTAGTGTCCCAGGATGCATAGGTTAGAGGGGTTAGTGGGTAAATATGTAGGGATATGGGGGTAGGGCCTGGGTGGGATTGTGGTTGGTGCAGACTCGATGGGCCGAATGGCCTCTTTCTGCACTGTGGGATTCTATGATTCTAACATGAGTAATAAAATGTCCTTGGCCAACAGGATTAAGGAAAATCCAATCCACACATACGGAGCAAGTTAGTAGCTCGGGCAAGTGTAGGTCCACTTAAGAACAAATGAAGGAATCTATGCATGGGGCCAGAGAAAGTGGGTGAGGTCTTTAACAAATACTTTGCATTAATATTCGGAATGGAGAACATCATTTTGGATGGTGAGGCTAGCGATGTGTATGCTGGTATTCGTGAGCATTCAATATTTAATGTAGGAGGTGTTGGGAGTTTTGAAAATAGTTATGCTATACAAGTCCCCATCCCGTGATGGAATTAATTCCATAATACTTTGAAGGGCGAGGAAGGAAATAGCTGTGGCCACGTATGAAATCTTTGCATTCTTTTTAGTCACAGGGGAGGTCTCAGAGGACTGGAAGAAATGGTAAATATTGTTCCATTGTTTCAGAAGCGCAAAAGGGATAATCCTGAATATTACAGGCTGGTGAGCCTTGTGTCCGTGGCAGGGAAATCATTGGAGAAGATTCTTAGGGATAGGGTTTATTCACATTTGGAATATACTGTATGCTTTAGGCAGCATTACTTTGTCGGGGGGGGGGGGGGCGGGGGTGGGGGGGGGGGAGGTCGTGTTTCACAAGTTTGGTGGAACTTTCTGAGTTGTGGATGCAGGGGGTTATTCATTTGAGACCTTCATATGCATTCATAATAAGACAGGAAGTGTGGGATTGATTTTCTAATGCCTGACACTGTATTATCGGGTTAATTTGAAATATTTATTGGACTGCAGTCCGAAGTTACAGAATCGAAGTCACGGCATCAGTGCTTCCACTTCTTCTGATCGCTGGCTTGATTGCATTGATTTTCTTCAAACTATGGGATAGCAAGCCAGGTGCGTAATTTGCTACGAATGGATGGTTGGCTCTACAGAACGATACATGCTTCACTTCAAGTTATTTGCAGGTTCAGCATTGCATATATAACTGTTTTGATTTATTAGTGTCACAAGTAGGCTTACATTAACACTGAAATGAAGTTACTGTGAAAATCCCCGAGTCGCCACACTCCGGTGCCTGTTCGGGTACATTCAGCGAGAATTTAGCATGTCCAATAAATCTTTGTGCACGTATTTCGGTCTGTATAAGGAAACTGGTGCACCACAGAAGAAATCCACGCAAACACAGAGATAACTTGCAGACTCCACACAGAGAGTGACCAAAGCCTGGAATTGAATCCTGGTCTCTGGCATTGTGAGGCAGCAGTGGTAAGCACTGTTCCACGATGACGCCCATAGAGGAAAGTTTAAATTTCTACTGTGGAACGATGAGTTTTTACATTGAAGGCTTTGCAACTGGGCTTGCTACGTTTAAAGGAAAACTCAAAATCTGTAAGTTAAATAACTGAGAGTGCCAATACAAAGAAAAGCAACAAGTTCCCTGCTTCCGAGTAACCAAATCTCAATGTTGGGTCTTGCGTCATTTGAACATTGGGGATGTATTGCCTTTTTTCTACATGTAAAGGTCCGTATGCTTTTATAATTGTGATATATTTAAACATTTGTATTTGGAAAATATACATAGAAACATGGGCCAGCCCTAATAAGAAGACATCAGACATTTTGTTTTCTCTACACAACACTCTGGATAATTTAGATTTTTATTTTTCTCTAGCCAATTCCTCAGATGTTTTACAACCGCAGGGGTAAGTGAGCAGAACATTTCTTGCAATTTCTGCCAGTTATCTGTACTCAATGCAATGATTGATAATGCAGACGTTAAGATAAAAGCCAGCACACAAGAAACCTGAAACAAATCGCGAACTAATTCGCAGCTTTCGTGTTGCTCACATCGGTGTTCTCCAAGCAGCAACGTCAGCTGCTTCATCAATGACCTGACTACCATCATAATGATACTTCTGATTTAACAAATTTTAGCATCATTCAGAACTCTGCAGATACTAAAATAGACCGTGTACTACTGCAACAGGAGCAACGGCTTCTGCTGAGAAGCAGCAGTTTGCATCCACACCACACAGGTGCCAGCCAAGGAACTTCTCCAAAAGGGCACACTCTGTTCATTGCCCCTTGATAGTCATTTGCATTTCCATCCATAATAACTCCACTTTCAACATCCTTCCAGGTAGTAGTGAGCAGCACCTGAACAGGGCTGGCGATATAATTACTATGGCTGCAAGGGCAGACAATAGTCTAGGAAATTTTGTGATGAATAACGCACCTTGTACTTCCGAAAACCTACCCACTTTTTAAAAATATGCTTGCTGGGAATATGAGTGATTGTTCCCGACTGTTTTGGATGAGAGCAGCTCCAAGAAAACTCAAGGTGGATGACATCGTCCAGGACAAGATGGCCACATTGGCAAACACTCCAGCCACAAACATTAACTCCCTCTGGCAACCACGCCATTGGTAGAACTATATACTATTTGTAATTCGCACTGCAGGAACTCAACAGGTTTCTGGACACAGCCCATCCCAAGCTATTATCTAGAATTACAGGGGCAGCAGAAATATTGCAAAACGACGACTTGCAAATCACCCCTTGACTTGGAAATAAAGCACTGACTCTCATAGAATCATAGAAACCCTACAGTGCTGAAGGAGGCCTTTCGGCTCCTCGAGTCCGCACCGACAACAATCCCACACAGTCCCTATCCGCATAAGCCCACGTATTTACCTGGCTTGCCCCCCTATGACTAAGGGACAATTTAGCATGGTCAATCCACCTAACCCCGCACATCTTTGGACTGTGGGAGGAAACCGGAGCACCCGGAGGAAACCCACGCAGACACGGCGAGAACGTGCAGGGTCCACACAAACAGAGACCCAAGCCAGGAATTGAACCCGGGTACCTGGCGCTGTGAAGCTGCAGTGCTAAGCACTTTGTCACCGTCCCGCTGTGCCTCCATTTCACTGGATTTAAATCCTGGATCATACTTTCCCTAACAGCACTGTTAGTGTGCATATAACAAATGAAATGCAGCAATTTGAGGAGGCAGTAAACCAGCACCTTTTCACGAGCAACTAGGGATGCATAATAAATGCTGATCTCGCCAGCCACACCATCATCGCTTGAATTATTTATATTATTATAATGATTTTTAGAACCACTCAGAATAATAATGAGAAAATAAGGTCAGGCAAAAAGGAGCGACCCGAGAATGTGCGCAGAAAATGTTTACCTGCATGCAGCCAGTGATAGCGGAGTAAACATTCCACAGTCGGGTTGAAAGGAGATTGGCATCTTCCTGTAAGATGAATGATTAACCCGTTTTATAGGGAGTATGTTTAAGGTGATTAGATGTTTCAGTGAGACAGATGGAAGTAGGAAATCCTCAGGAATTTGGGATGATAAAAGAAGAATTACATTGCAAAAAATTTAATATGTACCGTCAATCCGGACATAGAGTATTATATTATAGACAGAGACTTCTCGGGGTAAATAACTGCGCACTAAATTCAACCGTTATTGACGTTGAGTAAAATACACATTTTACTGTTGACTGGGAAAGTTTTTGGAAGACGATTAAACTGTAAAATTGTAAGGAGCCGTAGGAATGTGCTTCCAAGCACGACTCTCTATCAGCGGCAACTCATTTTATAAAGTTGCTCCTGTTAATTGAATCGTTCCGTACGTTTTGTTGGAAGTTCATTTTGTGTTCAGCATAAGTGTTCGATGAATGACGATTTAATTTATCTTTTCTTCTGCAAAGTGGGAAAACTGAAGTTAAATCTGAAGACCCCAGCCAAGAACCATCTTCAACCAAGCTTGAGTATGCAGTTATCGGCTCAGTCCCAAATGCTCGTAAGTTTGACAAGAGAATAACTTTTTAAAGGCAACGGTGTTTCCACCATTGCAACGGAAACTTTCAGGCCTTTTCTGAATATTTTGAAATGGATATTCCGCCCGAGTGAAACGTTAGCATATGAAAACACACATGGAATTATTTTATTTTCAGGCGTTTGATATAATTTTGTTCGGATAACCGTCTCATAAGTTTAGCACGAGTCACTTGAAAAACACAGATTGGCAAGATTTGAGCAGTTGTAAAATGTCATTCAATCACATTCTGAGGAATTCATTCACACACAGGTTTTGCACCAATATTGTTAAATCTACTTATCTGTCAATCCATCTATCCTCGCTTCCATCCACCCATTCAACCATCTATCCGTCTCGACATTGGTCGTTCTAACTTTCATTTGGTCTGTATATCTATCTGAATATCTACCTACATTATTGTCTGAATGTCTATCCATCGATCTATCGATCTATCGATCGATCTATCTATCTATCTATCTATCTATCTATCTATCTATCTATCTATCTATCTATCTATCTATCTATCTATCTATCTATCTATCTATCTATCTATCTATCTGTCTGTCAATCATCTATCTATCTATCGATCTACCTGTTTGTCTGGCTGTCTGCCTGCCTGTCGGTGTATCTGTCTGTCCGTCTGTCCGTCTATCTATCTATCTATCTATCTATCTATCTATCTATCTATCTATCTATCTATCTATCTATCTATCTATCTATCTATCTATCTATCTATTACTTGCCTTAATCTTTTAAAATAAAGCCATGTTATTTATTATGATTCTTAATGACATTATAATGACTATTATTATTGTCTTATTTTGCTCTTTTACAGAAGACACCGAAACTGCTACTGATTTAGTTTATTCGGCTGTCACAATCCAAAAGTCAAATACATTTGGTAATGTCACTTTTTTACCTGATGCCATTCAGAAAAATATTGATTGCATTTCAAATATCTGATTGCAACGATTTCCTTTTCTAAATATTTTTCATGATTACTTCGGGTACATTATCAAAATATTCGCTCCATTATTTCCCGCTCCATGTATGTGAAGGAATTGATAGTAACTAGAAGGATAATCCATATAGTAGGCAGCAAAAATAAAATGATGCAGTCTAAATCTGCATTCCGACGTTCTCCGTCTGTTTTCTGGCATGCATTCAAAGTAACGGTAAAGTATATGGAATGGAACCTCTAATTTGAGTGAAGCAACACCTTTGGATTATGCAACACGAGTGACAGAGAATAAAAGACTCATGGTGAATTAGCGAGTTATGCGTTAAAAGTTGGAGAGTTTTGTTTACCAATAGCCGGAACATTTATTAACAAAAAGTTTCGAAATTGAAACAGCGTGACATTCAGTTTCAAGTTTGCTCCATTACTCCGATGTTACATTGAATAGAATATGTCCATGCAAATTTTTTTTCTGACGCTTGTGACGAGAGGTTTGTGCAGTTTAAGCTGACATATTCGAGAGTTCAGAAGAATGACTGTATAACTAATTGAGGTGTATACGGTAATCAAGCGATTGGCAATGTGCAATTAAGGAGCGTCTTTCCTCTTGTGGCGCAATCTAGAACGAGCATTCATAGTATTAAGATGAAGGAAAGCGGATTTGATAGAGAAATGAGGAGACATTTCTTCTCTCGAGGTTTGTGAACATATAGCATTCTCTATCCCAGAATACGATGGATGCCATGAGATTGAGTAACGTTAAGGAGGAGATAGAGAGATTTATAATTAGTAATGGCTTTAATGGTTATGGATATCGGCAGGAAATAATGTTGAACGGGACAGGATTAACCATGATCCTACTGATTGATTCAGCAGGCTCGATGGGCTGAATTGCCTACTCATGCTTTAGTTCTTACGTTTTTCTGTGCAACTTTCTGTGGAAGGCGGAGATAAAAGATACATCAATACATCAACATTTATAATGATTGCCAATAATATATAAACTCATCTATCTATCTCGCCGTCCATCCATCCATCTATCACCCCATCCATTATTCAATTCATGGCGATTAACACATTTGGTAAAACTAACTTTCAGGGACGATGGGTAAGTTCTGCACGTGCGTAGCTTTCCTAATTCCAAGTTTTATTAATTTCCATTCTCCAGGGAAATCAAATGTCCAAGGCATTTAACATTAATGTGCTCACAAACAGTTAGATTACTCTCTGTGCAGTGCATCAGTTTATGAAAGGTTATTAGCTGTATGGTGGCAGGTTGGGAAAAGGGGAAGTAAAACATGACATGCGTGCCACGGTAGAACAGTCGCTAAATGTTGACATGCACGTACAGCAGGTGATGAGGAAAGCGAATGGCACGCTGGCCTTCATAGCAAGAGGATTTGAGTATAGAATCAGAATTCCTGCAGTGCATAAGGAAAGCATTCGGCCTATCGAGCCTGCACCGACAACAATCCACGCAGGCTCTATCGCCGTGACACCACATATTTACCCTGCTAATGCCCGTGACACTAAGGGGCAATTTAGAACGGGCAATCAACCTAACCCGCATGCGCTGGCTGTGTAAAAAAACGCATACGTGCGGTCAAGATTTTTTGTGTTGGCCAGGTCCACGTACCTGATTAATGGGACATGGAGCTGAGGACCAATGTCCCATGCGCCTGCACAACAAATGAAAACTGAAAAAGAGCGCAAAGGCCCTGCGAGAGGCAAGAGAAGCGTTTGCTACCAAATAACCCTGTTGCACTTTAACCTGGTGTTGTTAGACTCCTTACAGAAGCAAGAGAGACATGGCGAGGTTAAAACGAAACAGGCGAGAGGAAATGGAGAAGTTGGAAACGAAGTTCCCAGTGAGGGAAGAAGACAGCGAAAATAGGAGGTGTGCCTCATTTTTTTTTTAAACATAGTACAAGCATGCCGTGACATATGAAAATTTGGGAAGCACTACTGTGCGGAACGCATCAAATGATCCAAGTGTTTATTGAACCTCGTCACTAGAAATAAGATCAACAACCCGAAGAGATGGTATAGCAAAGGAACAATTGTGACCAGACTTTGAAATTCATGACTGGCATTAACGAGCACAATGGAATTAATCAATCATCAACATTGCCTCAGCAAGCATCGAATTGACCATTTTCTGCGTACCTTTGAAGGACAGGGGCACACACGGGTGAACCGATAAACTGCGCAGAACTGACCAACAGCAACGCCAAAAGAATGGAAAAGAGTTTGCAAGACATGGTCGCAAGCTATCAGAGAGTGATCCATCAGCAACTGGGTCCACAAAGGAATCAGTAGAAACTGACAGCCACACCAAAACATATGCAGCCTTATGTGAAGACAGGCAGAAGGACAGTGCACCCTGCTCGTGAGAATTCCTCCTTATTGGGTGATACAATCAATGGTCTTCATTAGGGAAGTGTTCCAGCGGTCACATTGTGACTTGCAAACTTAGCCGACAGTTCATCAAATGACACAGGTAGCGGATTGAGCAACCAACTCCAAGGGAAATAGATTACCAATCGGCTCAGCATACATAAGGCTTTGTGCAGATGGGGAGATTAGTTTGCAAGATAGTTTCTTCATTTAAAAGCACGAAGTATAACATGGCTTCCTCGGGTTCGGAGTCAGCCTTTAACCCGGTCAGAAAACGTGCCATCTCGGTTAAGGTCTTCACTTCATTTTGGAACATCTTGAAAATTTGAAGAACAAAGAATAGGTTCAGGTGCTACGGCAGAACCACAATTGTCCACAATCTGTAAATCCCAGACTAACAAACGAGGTCTGTTGGCATCAATCAGCGCGCTGCATCTCCCTGGTCTAATAACGTTTTAAGATCCGATATTTTGTTTTTAATGGATTCCTTCTTTGTAGAAATTTGCCCGGATTTCATTATGAATTTTGAGTCATGTTCTGCCTACTGACTGACTCTGCTCATCCCGGAGATTTTCCAACGACATCTCTCTATAATTCACCCATGAAGCCCATCTCTCTCTCTCTTTCTCTCTCTGGTAGTGTGCTGAATATTTCTGTGAGCGCGCATGTCAATTACATATTTATTTTCCCCATGAGTTCTCAGGGCAAGAGCCGACCTCTTTGTTTTCTTTTGGATAGTTTACGATGTTATCTTCAGAGTGCTGAAAATGATACAGTTCGTTGTGACCTGGTGTTTAATTTATTAAGCGGAAAGTGACGGTATGGGGCAGCCTCTTTGTGCAGCATGCTTGCGTAGTAGTGCATCCTTTCATGAAGCCCAAGCGTGTTCTTAGTGTAGCCATAGTGAAACAAAACTAGGTATCTGGGTCCAGCATTGTTGAATCGCGGTCCGGATTCCCTAGAAGGTGGGAAAATCGAAGTGTCCACCAAATTGTATTGTTCCGAGGCTAAGCTGTATTTTTCTAAGCTGTTCCCCAATGGCTGAGTTGAACTGGTTAGCTCATTGTCTGCAAGGGTTCTTGCTGGCTGTACTCTGGATATCGTCCCCTGTTGCATTGCCAACTGAGATATCAATTATTTTTTTCATGAAAAACCAGGTAAAGTGCCGCCCTTTGAGCTTAGGATTCCAACAGACGTTAAATACATGAGTAGACATCTGAATGAATAGATGATCATTATGCGGAGCTATGGATGAGTACGGATATCTTGCTGCAGTCATACAGGGCCTTGGCGAAGCCACACCTTGACAATGTGTGCATCTTTGGTCTCCTCAATTGCTATTGAGGGAGTCAAGTGAAGGTTCACCAGACTAATTCCAGAATGGCAGGACTGACATATGAAGAAGGACTGGAATGACTGTTTCTATGAGATCCCGTCTCATTCTTCTAAAATACGATGTACTCATTGGAATTTAGAAGAATGAGAGGGGATGTCATAGAAACAGATAATGTCCTGATGAAACTGTACAGGCTAGATGCGGGACGAATATTCCCGATGTTTGGGAAGTCCAGAATTACGGGTCACATTCTGAGAATAAGGGGTAAGCCATTCGGGGCTGAGATGAGGAAGAACGTCTTCATTCGGAGAGCTGTGAACATGCAGGATTCGCCACCATGGTAAGCTGCTGGGGCCAGATCGTTAGATGTGTTCAACAGGGAGTTGGACGTGGATCTCGAGGCTAGAGGGATGAAGGGAAATGGAGAGACAGCGGGAATGGGATGCTTAAAGTGCATGATCAGCCAGGATCACATTGAATGCCGGTTCAGGCTCCAAGGGCCGAGTGGCATACTCCTACACCCATTTTCTATGTTTCTATGGGAAAACTGCAATCCTTAGAGTTTATTTTTTGCCCGGCGTCATTCTTGTCAAAGGCTTACAAGTCCGAACGGATGGCTTTCTATTAATTGTGCTGACTAGAACAGAGACTGGAGGGCTGTTGCAGGTGCGGAGATGCATGAAATTATCATGCATTACAAAACAAAATATTAGTACAATGCCAAGCACTGCATGAATTAATCGAGTAAGGTAGCCATGTTAGCATTATGATCCTCATGATTAAAACGTGATCCCCACGTTCTCTTCTCTGAGTTTCTTCAGAATTATTGGTAATTAGTCATGATTGATGAAATTCTGTTAATCAGCTAGCCCAGATTATGATTTGTTTTCTTTTTTTTTGATATGCACATACAGGCAACGCTGGCGGTTCCTCCGGAAGCAAGAAGGCAAGTACTTTTTAACTTGCTAATATTCTACTCTTAATAGTATAGCTCGTCCTGATCGAGTTTGCGGTTGTTGCCGCAAAGTAAACCGTCAGCCGTAAATTGAAGGTTTTGCCCAGTAAGTAAAGATCCACCCGTAAGTTGTAGACATTGGATGGGTGAAAGGAGCAGAAGTGAATACCCGACCACCCATTAGGTTGCCATTATCCAATGGCGCCATATGGTATCCTTTAATGTTGAGGGTATATGTTCCGCTTACTTCATGTACCTGAATAGAGCATCGAAAATCTTCCACGCTTAATGCTTGCCAGCAAATATTCATTTTGCATCAAAGAACGAAGAAAAGTTCAGCACTGGAAAGGCCCTCCAAGCCTGTGCTGATCATGGTGCCCAATCACTTTATACGTACTCCTATCCCTCGATTCCTTCGGTTTTAATGTACCCATCCAGATGCCTCTTAAATGTTGCGAATGTGCATGCTTCCACCTCCTCCTCTGGAAGCGCATCCTGGCCTTTAATGCTCCAGCTGAAATCTGGAAAGAAAGAACAAAATCAACCGGCATTTTATGTTGAAAAGAATTCAATGATCAGCCATGGTCAAAAATGAATGGTGGAGCAGGTGTTGTTTCTCGAGGTCTCAGTGAATGGTGGAAGCGGCTGCTCAGGTCGATGTGTAATGATCGACACTGATTTAATGTGTTTGTGTACATAATTTTCATTATGAGCAGCTGAGTCATGCAATGATTTTCTTGACATATCATGTCTTAATATAAACAAGGTAATAAATTTATACAGCAATTTAAGAGCTGAATTAGGACTGACTCGTAAAGCAGAGTTAATATTTAGTTGCTACTCTAATTATAAAAAAACTAGGGCATCATAATTTAACGCATTCTAATGACATATATTCACATCCAGTTAATATAATTCATCAAAATTAAATTATCTTTTGAATAAATCAATGTCAGAAGCAGCCCCAAGGCACTAAAAAGTATAAAAGCCTAGGAAATGCGTTTGTGCGGCTCCAGAGCACACATTCAAAGAGGGCACCCTCGATAATATATATATATATATTTACTGGTCGGTTGAAAACGTGCTTCATTCATATTGCAATTTACAACCAAATAACCCTGATAATCGAATTGGAATAAACTACTAGTTCTTCAAAATAAGGTCATTTCTCGATTTACAAGACTGCCTTTGATAGGAGAGTCGCATGATTTAATGGGCACAAAACACAACTTGCGTCGAAATGGAGTGTGCTGTCATTTCACAAGACCGACCTGACTTCCACGCACGTAAAGCAATTGTGGGGCTTATAGCTGGAAACCATGATAGGCGAGTTGTCCAACGCTAGACTCCGAGCACTCTCGAGTACTTCGTGTTTGCTAGTTTTGGGTGACTCAATAGACCAAATGGCTTCCTTCGATGCTGTGAGCATTGTCTGGTTATATGGTAAGGGTTCTAACATCAGTATGTCTGGACCTGAAATTTAGTCTCAGTAATTATGATGTTTTCTTTGGAAAACAAAACTACATCTGGGTTTACTGATGCATCTTAGGGAGGGAATTCGGTACACTTCAACTGTTTTGGTCTACAAAGACCTGAAGGCCCTGAGCAATAGTTTGATTTTTAGCGATGCAATGTAATAGCCTCGCACGCTACACCTTTAAATTAGTTCTGGGCGACAATTTTTAGCTTGCCAGTGTAGCTCAAATCTCGGGCAAAATAAGAGAAATGATCAGGAATTAAAGTTAAGTTACTCAATCTCGAACCACTGACTTCCCTTAAAATGTCCATTGTTCAGGCCTTCGTTAGATTCATCACCAATTCCATCCACATATAATTCGATTGCAGGTAACCTCAGATGAAACCAATGACCATTGCATCACATATGCCACGCTTAATCACAGAAACGATGCAGAGAATCTGGAAGGAGTCGAAATGGAGGAAGAAATCGGCTCTGATTCAAATGTCTATGAAAACAGTCCACGAAAATAGGAGCGATACTGGTTGAAAAATAAAAGCAAAACGTGCTATTGAAGTTACAGAGCATTTATTTGAAGACCCGAATATTTACACGATAAACTAAATGAGTTCTAGAATGGACAGTCAGAAGCTGAATGAATATCTTTCATCAGGAAAATCCACCATTGGTCCCTTTATTTCAGGAAATGCCATGTTCTGCGAGCACCGAATTTGAACATGGCCGTCTGCCAATTTGTTATTTCCAAATGAGGACATTGCGTGAGATTGATTGGCTGACACATCGCTCATTTCACGTAATAGGACTGGATTTAATGGGATACTGTCTTCAGGGTGAAGACTGTACCATTGAAGCACAATATGTCCCTGCCGAGAAACCTCATTCAGTTTGAGTTTTTGAAATTCCTATGTGGTCATTAGCAACAATGCTTAGCTGATTGCAACCACAGATGCGATGGACATCTACTGCATTGCTATTGTGAATCTGAACATGAATCAGGCATCACTAAAGTGCCTGAAGAATGTTCTTCGTTAAGAATGCACAGTGAAATAAGAAACCCCTGATTCACGCCGTAACTTGGAAACATCATCGCTGAAGGAAGGTGTACTGTTTGATGCAAAAACTCAATCTTTGTACGCTCAGGATTCTTAATAATTAACTAATGTAACGTTCAAAGCTGTTTTTAAAACAAAATTAATGTGTATACACTTGCATAAGCTGCAGAAAAGTGAATCATTAATGTCTAAAACAGCGAAGCAGTCTGAAACAGTGAAGAACTGCAAAGGTTAAAAAAACATAAAGTTAAAATGTTTTATTGGTTGCGAGGAATAAGTGCCCCAAATGTGTTGCACTCGGTAGGAAATTTGTCACTTGTCATATGTCATTGGACCAATTAAAATGATGGGATTGGACTCTGCTAGATTTGATAACACGGTCCATGATCGTGTTTCCTCAGATATTACCTGTATAGTAATTGACTTGCAGTAAATCTAGAGCAGTACTAAACAATTTGCACATGTTTCACACAAACACAATGTAAAATTATCCATATTTTCGGGCTGGAGGAAGGTTTGCAGTGACATTTCCAAAGGGCCAATGTTGGGGTCCATGATCTTCCAGATATATATTCACAAGCTAAAACTCGGTGTGCAGGACATCATGTGACATCCTGTGCACATGTTTTGAATTGTGCAGAGGGTATAAATAATTTCCGAAGAACATAGGCAATTTGGTTGAACGAATGGACAGGTATGTTTGAATGTAGAGAAAAATGAAATACATCATTTTGATAGCTACAGCATGTAGACACCACACAAATTAAATGTGAACAATCTAATAGGTACGCAGGAGCAGAGAAAACTGCGGCTATATCAGCATAAGTAATTAAAAATGTCAAGACAGGTAGAGGTATCAGCATATAAGGCTCACCGTATCCTGGGCTTTATTAACAGCTACATAGATTAACGGGCAATGAAGTTGTGTTGAACTGTATAAGCTAATCGTTCGGGCTCAGCTTGTATATTACGTCCAGTGCAGGGAGGCCGACTTTAGGAAGGACACTCTGAAGAAAAGATTTACGTGAACAGCTGCAGAGATCATGAACTGCTGTTACGCACACGAATTGCTGAATTTAGGTCTATGTTCCTAAGAGAAAAGACGACTGAGAGGCGATTTAGATAGAACAATCAAAAATCGCAAGGAAAAAACATTCCCAAATGTGGAGCGGTGGACAGAGGGAGGGTATAACATTCAAGTACTTAAGTAAACAACGGAATTGTTTGTGGTTCACAAGGAGAGTGTTTATGCTTTGAATGCAATTTATTTAAATTATTTAAATGTTTAAATATAAACATTTGGAACATTTGTATTGGAATTAAACTTTCCTTTGACGAGGAATACTGCGCAGGTGTTAGCGTGAAAGCAGGGATATAGCAGTGGCTGCGTTGTTCATCGAGAGAATTTGTGCAGACATTGTGGGCAAAATGGTCCACATCTGCGCTGTAATAATTCTGCCATTCTCTGGAGGTTCTCGGCGATTTGTGCATCCGTATTTACTGAGGAAACGGGCATGGAGTCTACGGAAATAGGACAAACTGGTAGGGAGGCCATGGAACCTTTACAGATTAAAGGGGAGGAGGTGCTCGCTGTCTTGAGGCAAATCAGAGTGGATAAATCCCCAGGACCGGACAGGGTATTCCCACGGACCTTGAGGGAAGCTAGTGTTGAACTTGCAGGGGCCCTGGTAGACATATTAAAAATGTCAGTATTCACGGGGGAGGTGCCGGATGATTGGAGGGTGGCTCATGTCGTTCCGTTGTTTAAAAAAGGTTCCAAAAGAAATCCGGGAAATTATCGGCCAGTACGTTTGACGTCGGTGGTGGGCAAGTTATTGGAAGGTGTGATAAGGGATAGGATCTACAAATATTTGGATAGACAGGAACTTATTAGGGAGAGTCAACATGGTTTTGTGCGTGGTAGGTCATGTTTGACCAATCTATTAGAGTTTTTCGAGGAGGTTACCAGGAAAGTGGATGAAGGGAAGGCGGTGGATGTTGTCTTCCTGGATTTCAGCAAGGCCTTTGACAAGGTCCCTCATGGGAGGTTAGTTAGGAAGGTTCAGTCACTAGGTATACATGGGGAGGTAGTAAATTGGATAAGACACTGGCTCGGAAGGAAGGAAGGAAGGAAGGAAGGAAGGAAGGAAGGAAGGGGGGAAGGAAGGAAGGAAGGTAGGACGGAAGGTAGGACGGAAGGAAGGATAAGAGGTACAACAGCACATAAATAGTTACAAAAATCACTTTGCACCTCATTTACATTCTTGTCCCCCTGCAGATTCAGACACCTGTACAAAACTGAATAAGTTTCCTTCAATTAACACAAAACTATAGAAGCAAGTGCTGTGCGTCGCACACAGTACCCACACGATAGTTCAAGCGTCTAATGTAAGTCACATAATCAACGATTTGTGAGGGAAGCCATATTGCCTATCGTTTCTGCACGGGCTCTTCGTGCAAGCATAATGAGTGAGCGCAAAATCTCTGCATTTTTCCCTGCTCGTTGCTTCAATTCAAATTATCGTTTCATACTCTCGTGAAAGTCTCAGTTGAATCAACACCCATTACAGTGCATTGCAGACCCAAACAACTCATTGTGTTAAAATGGTTGTTCTTTTTTTTCTCACACATTATATTATGCCTTTCGAAAATCACGTTAAATAAGTGCCCTCTTGTTTTTGATCCATCTGTGAGGGGGAGTATATTTTTTCCCACCTACTCTGTCCAGCTTCCTCAGGATTTTGAACGTCAGGATCAAATTTTCACTCAGCCTTCTTCTCTCCAAGGAGAACAGTCCCAACCTCTCCAATTTATACGCTCAAGTTTCTCATTCCTGGAACCATTCTTGTAAACCTTTTCTGTTCTCTCCCCAACTATCGACTATGGAGAATGCGTGCAAATTTAAAAAAATACAAGGGCCTGATTTTCAATCAAGCGTCGGGAATCAAAGAGTCGGATCGGTTCAGCCACAGAAAATTTTGCCACTCCTCCTTTGTATTGCAAAGCCATCTTTTTTTAGTCTCTTTGGTCCGGAATTGATCTCATCCCGGGGCTACACCTGAGGACCGGAACAATAGTTTGGTTTGCCTTCACGTTGCAGAATTTGAGCAGCAGATATCAATGTGGCACGACACGCATGAGCGTAACCGTCATTTACAGGCTCCTCAGCCGTTCTCATTCCGCAACAGAACCATTGTGCCACACGTTCTGCAACTCGGTTATGAAATGAACCATGTGATTCATCTCATTTATTCACAAGCAACAATGTACCACGACTCCCTCCTGTGCTGCCAACAGGATGCACAGCAACATGATCCAGAGTGTTTGATTTTGCAATGGAATCATTCCTTCAAGCTGCCTTCAAAATGTTTAAAAAACAGACAATCAAGCTTGAGTTGCAATTCTCTGGACGACGAGTGTGTCACTACCGCTCCCCCACCCCCCCACCCCCCGCCACCCCAATACCCTCCCCAATATTTGTTTGAAAAATGATATGATGATGTGAAGATTTGAAGCGGTGGCGTAGTGGTGTTGGCGCGGGAGAAGTCAAATCCAACGTGCAAACTTGGGGACGCTGGTTTGAATGGCAAATGCTGACATTTCGGTTCAGATATTGTAGGGTAGCACCGAGGTTAGCAGCAAACCAGGGACCTTGGTTTGATTCCGTCCATGCTTGACTATCTGTGTGGAGTTTGCGCTCCTTTCCCCATGATTGCGTGGGTTTCCTCCGGGTGACCGGTTTCCTCAACAGGTCCAAAGAAGTGCAGGTTAGCAGGATTGGCCATGCGCGGGGTTACCGGGTTCTGAGGAAGGTTGGGGAGATGCTATTTCGGAGAGTCGGCATAGACTCCATGTATCCATTGGCCTCCTCCTGCAGTGTTTGATTTCTATGGAACGGATAGCATTTTATCAGTCGCATCAATTTGCGTTTACCTTTATGTTGAAGTGATTCTACAACTGCATATTCGAAAGTCCTTCCTTTCTTCCTTCCTTCCTTCCTTCCTTCCTTCCTTCCTTCCTTCCTTCCTTCCTTCCTTCCTTCCTTCCGTCCTTCCTTCCATCCTTCCTCCCTTCCTTCCTTCCATCCATCCTTCCTTCCTTTCTACCTTTCTACCTCCCTCCCTCCCTCCCTTCCTCCCTTCCTTCTTTCCTTCCTTCTTTCCTTCCTTCCTCTTTCCCTCCCTTCCTCCCTCCCTCTCTCCCTTCCTTCTTTCCTTCCGTCCTTCCTTCCTCCCTCCTTTCCTTCCTTCCTTCCTTTTTTTGTTCCCTCCTCCCGTCCGTCCTTCTGTCTGTCTGTCTATCTGTCTGGCTCTATGTCTATCTATCTATCTATCTATCTATCTATCTATCTATCTATCTATCTATCTATCTATCTATCTATCTATCTATCTATCTATCTATCTATCTATCTATCTATCTATCTATCTATCTATCTATCTATCTATCTATCTATCTATCTATCTATCTACCTATCTATCTATATATCTATCTATCTATCTATGTATGTATCTATCTATCTATCTATCTATCTATCTATCTATCTATCTATCTATCTATCTATCTATCTATCTATCTATCTATGTATCTATCTATCTATCTATCTATCTATCTATCTATCTATCTATCTATCTATCTATCTATCTATCTATCTATCTATCTATCTATCAATCTATCTATCTATCTATCTATCTATCTATCTATCTATCTATCTATCTATCTATCTATCTATCTATCTGTCTGTCTGTCTGTCTGTCTGTCTGTCTGTCTGTCTATCTATCTATCTATCTATCTATCTATCTATCTATCTATCTATCTATCTATCTCTCTATCTATCTATCGATCCATCCATCCATCCATCCATCCATCCATCCATCCATCCATCCATCCATCTATCTATCTATCTATCTATCTATCTATCTATCTATCTATCTATCTATCTATCTATCTATCTATCTATCTATCTATCTATCTATCTATCTATCCAACTACCTATCTACCTACCCAACTACCTATGTATGTATGTATGTATGTATGTATGTATCTATCTATCTATCTATCTATCTATCTATCTATCTATCTATCTATCTATCTATCTATCTATCTATCGATCGATCTGTCTGTCTGTCTGTCTGTCTATCTATCTATCTAATATCGATATGTGTATCTTTGTGTGTGTCGGTCCAAATATCTTTGTCTCTCTCTCGCGCTCTATATATCTGCCTATCTATCTATCTGTCCATCTATTTGAAGATCTACTTAGCTACCTACCTACCTACCCAGCCGACTAACTGTCTGTCTGCACATCTGGATATCTATCTAACTGTCTGTCTGTCGGTCTACATTCTTTTATCGCTTTCACATCCATCAATATATCACTACATTTAATGCAGTTCTTTTTCATGCACGCAAACCCCGTCGCTCCCCTTGAAACGGGAAACGGGAAATTCTAATTTATCTAGCTATTTCGACATGGGTTTATGTGCAGTATTTCAATAATTCAAGCTTAAAATTGCTCCTTCTGGTATGCCATTTGGATTGCTGCAAAATTATGGAGGTTGTGCCGAACTGCTCGCAGGATTTGGAAAAAATATTTTTAAAAATAGTGGGATTCAAGCAGAGTACTTCACCTTCCCGGCGCCTTTACTTAACCAAATAAATTGAAATTTATTCCGAAGATCTTCTGAAGACTTGTTCATCAATACTTCTGCTTGAATTGGGGCCGTCAACATTCCCCAAGGTGAATTCCAGTAATGTTTGGGAAATTGTTCGCGAGTGACTGGGGAAGTGCTGGGTTTAATTAATGTGATGAAGTATCTCGTTCACAAACAGCTCGATAAATTATTACTTCTATATTTAAGTGTGTCACTAATTATAAAAATGTAAAATCTCTAAATTGTATCGATACATCACAATGAAAATTAGAGGATTAAGGGTTCCATCTCAGATTTATATTATTGCAGTCAAGTAATGAAGCAAATAAGAACATTGCTTTGTATGTTCACTTTGCACGATTAGTATTAATGACATATACAGACTGAGAAATATTACACTGGTGGTAGGAGTCATAGAAGTGGGCAGATTTAACCTCGCTGAAGTTGATAGAAAATGGACGAAATCTGGTCAAATGCCTATTTTTGCATGTACTTCATTTCACTGCTTGAATGTGTAAAATGCAATGGGCTCTGAAAGCAATTATTTATTTGCCTGCTAGAACAAGTTAAGGCATAACTATTTCTCGTCATCTCCCTTGAGAATCTGCCCAGTTTTAACCATGTGTTCTCCATTAATAGACAACAAAAGTGACTCCTCGGGGTGGAAACTTTTAAATTGGTTTTACAAAACAAACCTCACTTTATAAATGTCACGGTTACACGGGGGAGTGGGGGGTGGCGGGGGGGAGGGTCATCAATGTTTCAGCTGCGAAGTAAAACTTCAGACGTGAGGTCATATCAATCGGTCAAGACTTACGACAAATGACATGGCTGGTGTGTAAATGGAGCACTATCCATGCTCTCACCAGTTCCCTTCCCTTAGTCGACAAGGGGAACCTCCATCCCAGCGCATACCACCCCTCCCAAGAATTCAATCCCCACCAGTCACTCGCGCTCCACACGAACACCTCTGATTTCGTGTTAAGAATATTTTGTCAAATAATTGTATGTTATCCATGAAATCTCTCAAGGAACACCATAAAGCTGGTGAAAATGGACATTATTGAAAGTTGAATGATACTAAATTGTTCTACAAATCATATAATTCATACGATCCATACAGTGGAAAAGGAGGCCATTCTGCATATTTGCCATCTCTAATCCAATTAATCTACGCAAATTTTGGGACACTTGGCCAATCCAGCAAACCGGCAAATATTTGTATACTAAGCGAGTATTTAGCATGGCCAATCTACCGAAGCTGCAGATCTTCGGATTCTGGGTGGAAACCGAATCACTAGGAGGAAACTCACGCAGACAGGGGAACAATACGACCGTACCGCTCCTGCCCCACTGTATTACATGCCATGTATCGTGGGGTAAATCAACACAATGAAAGTAGAATTACCAAGAGTCTAAAATGGTCATTACAGAAATTACAATGATATTTTGATTTGACACATGGATAACACTGCATCTGCAGTGAATCAATACCTTTCTGAGTCATGCAATATTGCCCCCCAAATTTATTGTGAGTCATTCAGCCCAAGATGATCTATGCAATTGCGAGACCCTCAGTGCTCTACGAAGGAAATTCCTTAGCAAACACTTTCTGCCCTTTGCCTTTGTGGCGACTGCTCCAATCTCCTGTGAATCGCTCCTTCTCCATTAGGTATGTGGATACCCAGCTTGCACCAGAGTGCTACAGGGACTTTGCAAATCATCGATGCATACCTGAAGTCACTGAATTGTCATGAGCATTGGTTGAGCGAAAATAAATTTCTGACGGTACCGGCTCGGGAATCAAGTGAGAAAATTGTTCTAGATGCGCAATATATCCCTATAATATTTGATCCTCTCGTCCCCCCTCCCCCCCCCCCCACCACCCCCCCCCCCCCACCTATTTTGTCATATATTCCATTACGATTGATTTACATAATGGTAATTCCTCTTCGGTAGATTTCAACTCCCACTACTTAAAAATTAATCAAACTATCCCTGATTTCTTCGAACATCATCTTACATGTAAACATGCCCCAGGCGAATTTTGGCGAACATGGAGTTCCGTTGGACAGTTCAATGATTTCGCTTGGCAAAGCACTGCAGTCGTTTTCAGTGCATGTCAACAATATGGCTGATCATGAAAATGTGTCCTTCCTCCTGTTGGCTATCAGGCTTATGGGAAATATTTACAAGTTGATAATCTGCCTGTTCGAATGCAACTCTTATAGCCATAGATTAATATAAATTAATGATAGTATTTCGCCCGTCAGGTCCAAGTTAGTTCCATGTAAACTGGTCGCACTTCCTGAATGATTCCCAATCATCCTTTCAATGTATCCTCCACACCTTGTTACCCAATTCCCTTTGCCAGCCATGGTTGATTCAATATTAATTAAACACTTCACCACTGCCTGCCAGGTTTGGAATGCTCACTGCTTAAAAAATAAATGTTTTCCTCAATTCGCTTTTTTTCACGCCAGTATCCTTTGATTCATAAACTTTTATCTGAACTGTTTCCCTACTCTATCAAGGCCCCTTTGATTGTGAAATCCTCTCAAGTCCCCTCCCAACCTTCTATTTTCTAAATGGAACAGATATAGCTGCTTCAGTTACTTAAACCAATCCGTCAACTGAGGTTTCTTTTTCATTTGAATTATTTTGATTTATGCGTGTGAATTGCAACGCTAATAATTATGCATGTCTGCTGGCGATGAAATCCATGAATAAGTAAGTCCACAGATATTTGGTTGTCAGAAGCATGATTCAAAAACCATTGTGATATTGAATTATCCGTGCATTACTTTGATCTGCAGACTTATTGGACGATTGAATTTGACAGCGTGGTGAAACGAACCAGCACGTATTTCATTATCTTATTCTTTGATATCAGGATCTGATCCCCGATGACAATCATATCACGTATGCCACACTGAATCTCGTGACGAAGCTGGAAGCAGATCACTTGATCGAAATGACCAATCAAGAAACAACCATCTATGAAAATGCCCCATGCAGAACAAGAGCAAAGAGGAATGAAAATCTCTCATTCCAATATGCTTGTTTTGTATGTTTCTGTCCGACCTAAAAACCTCTTTGCTCAAACATGAACGGAAAATCATTAACCTTCAACAATTTGCAGGTTCCAGGTTTCTGGTTACACATCTTCTGCCGTTCAGCCAGGCTTGTTCTCGACTGTCCTCTTGATCTATTACCCTATTACCATGTGACTTTACGCATCATACCTCAGGTTGTGCGCTTTTCCAGTCCCAATTTAACCCTGCTCTGACGAGGTCATCAACATTACTATGGCATACGGACACACAATACAACAGGCATAGCCAGTAACACAACGATGAGGACGTTAGCATTCAACTAGTAATGCAAGAAAATTCGCCGAGAACTGATTGCAGGCCGGGCACTCGATTCTTGCAACTGTTTGCCAGGACTGGCAGCAATTTAATTTAAATAAGTAAGCTAGAGTAGCTTATCCCTATAAGAATCCACACATCAAGCCATATCGTTACACATGTCTGTGCAGTTTATTCTTTAGAAATATCCAATATGTGCCGTTTGTCCTACTAGCCATGTAATAGGTATAATCCTGAAATGCAATGTGGAAGACACTTGCATTCTTCAGCTGGATAAGTATGGTGAAAGCTCACATAAATTTAAACGTTCAGATTTTGACAGGTGTAATATTGAATTGGCTGTTCTAAACGCAGCTCAGACTGGAATTATTCGTTAATTTCACTGTAGTGGCACTGTGGGCGCCTTGATGCATTCGAAGCATAATTGAAACTGTCCTGTTCGACCTATTTGGGCTTTTAAGATTACTCTCACTTAGTCTGAATGCCACAGATAAGTTGCTGCCGGTGAATGGCTGTACCTTCATTCTCAAAGTCAAAGTATTAAACTCTGCCTGTGACGATTGCTGGGGCAGAAATAGCAGAAAAGAATAACCATTAAAATAATGTTCCTGAATTCACTGACATGGATGCTATGAAGGGGCATCATGGCAGAGGAAATTATACTCCTCGCGCTCTGACTCTCAAAAGTTCATTTGGTGTACATCTGTTAGATGCATTAAGCTGTGCTGCAATATATACGTATATTACTTGCATTCAACCCATTTTTTCATTAATCACGCTCAAAATTCATCTCGAAATCTCAGTGCAAAATGGGCTGTCCGAATTCTGTGCATCTTCTGCTTGCGCCACTAATCTGTCACTATTTGTTTACTGAATGGATATGTATTCTATCATTATGCGTATGACAATGTATATAACTTCTTGGAAAGGTATAATGTTCCTGTTTTTGAATGAGTAAATGCATTGTATAGATACATTCACAACCACTGTCATGAAACATCCTGCTCAATTCAACCTGTTTAACCAGTTTTATAGTATAACTAGCAGCACCCTGTAGTCTCACTGACAGTGATTCCATTCTGAGTAGGGAATACATGGAAATAGATTGGCACCAACACCTCGGCATGTGTTTTAATATTCTTTTAACCAATTTATGTTCTGGGAAACAAGAAAACCTTACATAAACCATCAATAATCAATCTAACTCCTGATGTTCTACAAAAAAGGCCCACATTAGCCGTTCTGGATTCTCGCTTTGTGGTGGGGGTGGAAGAGAAATTCCCTCTGGGGCCGAGGTGAGGGGCGGGGTGGCAGCTGGTTGGGTTATCAACCGATGACTTCATGCGACCTTGTGTGTTTCAGCATGTTATATTTAATCCTCGAGGAGCTCATCCATGAAGACGAGCGGGCTGGGCGGTGTGTCGCCATTCCCAGCATACGTCATGTAGCCGAGGGTATGTGCAACTTGCTTAAAGGATTTCCAGTTATGCTGGAGCATGTGGTATATTGGTGCCTGGTCACTGGTCCATACTACCTCAGGTTCCATCAAGGCATCTTGCTCTCCCTAAACACGTTCATAAGCAGAGACTTGAAATTACAGAATCTCCACAAATACCTCAATGCAGGAGCAGTGCACAATTAATCATTGAATATTCCTGTAATGCCAAGTGCCTGCTATATATGTCCAATCGTCAGTGCGAACAGTTAAATTCATCGCGGGTGTGGAATTTAATTTGGACTGGGTAAATAATTCTCGCGAGGTGGGTTTTTAATGGGATTGCATGACATGAAGTGTCTGCAAAAGGGTTTGCGGATCACATTCATTGGGAAGCGCAACAGGCCTTTAACTAGGCATTGAACTCAGAGGACGTAATTGCTAAAGGTGGTGCCACCATGGAAAATTATGTTTTTGCGTCACACCAAGACAATCTTCCCTGCCTGTCAAACATCCCGCTGTGACGAAACGGCGACATTCCTCAAACTGGCGTTGCGTGTTATTGATAGGGTATGTCATTTAGATAGCGGTCGGAAGGAAGGCGAATCTCCAAAGGTCGCTTAAATTTCAAATTAATGAATAAATTCTGATAGCACGCCTCACGGTGTTTGGACAAATGGTCACTGATGTGTTCATCGAAGCAGTTTCAAGCTGAGTTTAATGAAGAATGAAGTTAGAGGAGGATCGTGCTTTTCAGCAGGCAATGGGCTCAGGCAGCAGCAGGGTACGCTTGTCATGTGCAGCTGGTACAAATTGATGCTACATGAGCCCCAGTGAAAGAGCAGTGCAGTGGTGTGAAGAGAATTGCAGACACATTCAGCGATGATGGAGTTTGCAACAAAGGATTTATGTTCTTTTTAAAACTGAAGACTTGACTGACCAGAGAGGCATGCAAATCAATAATCATTGAGCTGATTTGCAGAGAAATCGAAGCTGAGATAACAGGGACACATTAGAGAGCCTGACTATAAGGTCAGTCAAGGTGTTCGGATTTGAGGAGGCTGAAAAATTACAGAGTGAATTAGTAGCAAATGTTTTTGATGGTTGAAACCCAGGTAGTTAAACAAATCTCTTCTATTGTGGACAGAAGTGAATGACCATGAGAACGGTACAGGGATGGCGGAATGCAGATGTCGATCAGGTTTGCGTTCTCAATGGACTTCATGAAACGAAGGAGGGACGGTGCCATATATCAAACCCTCTGATAGCAATTTTGGCTTGGGAATTCTGGAGAAACGGAAGAAATCAGCCTATCGCAGATCGGCTACCGAGCATACATTTTGCATCAAAAGGAGATCGTTAGTTGATTGCTTGTGATGTTAGAATTTATATTCATATTAGATTTTGGGAGTGTTATCGATGTTTGAAACATGACGTTGCTAAATGAACCGCTTATTGTCACCGAAATCATAGTTGGAATAGGAAAGTGCCAAGCAAATATTATTTTGGACTGTATTTAAATTGTTTTTTAGTCTTCTGAAATTGCGTTCTCGCGGTTGGTTTTTGGTCATAATGATATTCTTACACTTAAAATAAATAAACAGGGTTGGCATATAAACATTTTCAAACCTGACCTAAAACCGGCATAGCTTGCTAAATCAACACTGGAAAGTATCTATTTTAGCCAAAAGCAAAGCATATTGTAATTTGCACCCTCTTTGTTTACATCTCTCTTCCCCCTCTGTAACCTCTTCCTCTCTAATTCTTCATCTGCCAATCGTTGTCTCTCCCGTACACTCCACACGATTGTTAACTTATTTGGTGTCACTCTACAACCTGGTGATGTTGCACACTACCATTAAGCAACACAATAAGTTATTTCAACTCTCAGGGGAAGTGGTAGCTTCTTGATTCTCTGTAAATGTGTGATATGCACCATCTTTTGCATCCTCATGGCAAATCTGAAGTTCAGTGATTAATAACGATTTAGTGTACATTTATATTGAATTATTGTGAACAAACACGACTTTAAAGGCAACATTTTGTTTGTCATTAAGTTTATTGCTTAATTTCCTCAGCACCGAACGAGGGATGAAACAACAGTATTATTGTACAGCCCGCTGTATTATAAGCATACATCAAGTTGATGTTGTTCCGAAGAAGGAAAGGTCAAGATTTGGAACCTAATGCTGAAGAAAGAGGTCGGTTTGAAGCTGTGGTCTTTAGGAGGAAATTTAGGTGATGTGATTTAGACCTTGGATGTCAGAGATAATGTCCCAGACGTCCGAATGCACTTTCGTCAATGATCGAACTCATGGAGTGACGAATAGGTTGTATGAGAGATGAGATGTGAAGGAACGCAGAGATACGGAGTGATAGTCAGGTGTTGAAGGAAGAGTCACTGCTTCAAAATCGAGATGATGGCAGAGAAACAGCCGGGACTGCATGAGGAGTGGCAGTTTGTGTGAGTTAATAAATGGGGTGCTAAAGCTCAGGAATAGTGTGGCAGGTGGAATAGTGGGTCTGGATCAAACGAGACCACGGGGTACATGGACACCATATGGCCTCACACGAGTGCAGAGACTGGCATCAATATGGAAGTGCTTTATGTGGTCCTGGCGATGGAAGGGAAAAAAATTACATTGTCATAATCAAAAGATCAAGTCCTGAATATTCGCATCGGCATCTGTGCAGAGAAGCCGAATTATCGTTGTGAATCTAAATGGACCTTCTGTAGAACAGATTTTATTCTGTGCTGTAATGAATAATGGAACATGGCTACTGAATTTCATTTTTAAAAAATTTCTACAGTACTGTAGAAGGATCATTTAGATCCCAATCGTTAACTTTGTTTCTCCACAGCCAATTCTCCCGAGTTTATAAATGATGCTTTATATCTTATTTAGGCTTTCCAGCATCTGCAATATTTTATTCATACGTGTATCACTTTCTATTCAGACTTGTCAATATTTGGCAGAAGAAGGATGGTATCATATATGTTCCAAGATGACCAATCAACATAATTGTTCGCAGCAGTCATGAATGAATGTCATTATTTGAATTATAATGTTAGCAGTGGCGATTTGGGCATTATCATTTCAAAATTAATCGTAAAATGCCATCAGTGCAGAAGGAAGCCATTCGGCCCATCGGGTCTGCAGTGACTCTCCAACAGCATGTTTCCTAAGCCCCATCCCCGAAACCTCACGTCTTTATCCCGCTTATCTCCCTATATTCATATCTTCGGAAAATAAGTGAGGCCAATGCACCTAATGTGCAGGTCTATGGATTGTGAGAGGAAACTGGTGTACCCGACACAGACACAGAGAGAACGTTCCAACTCCAGATAGTCACCTGAAGCCGGAATTGTTCCCGGGTGCCTGCTGCTGGGAGGCAGCAGTGCCGTCCACATCTTTAAGTTTAAAGTAACATGCAGGATGCCTTACAATCAGCTCATTGTCATGTTCTGCTCTGTCATTCATACACACGACCAGATTCCGTCCTGAAGATCCAGCTTATTGTTCTATGAATGTGATAAAATAAGGTTTCTTTTGCGATCTTCTTGACGTGAGCTCTGTGTCATTCAGAAATTCTGTACTGTGGTTTGCGAAATAGGCGCTCCCTCCGTCCTCTTGCGCTTCGGGCTCCAGACCCTTTTGTAATTGAAACATACAATATTTATACATAATTTCCTAACATCAGTTTTCTGTTTCAAAGCAAGCTCGCTCCTATGTATGTGTACACGTGTGCGTAAAGCTGAGTGTGTGTGTGTGTGCCTGTATGGGTCTGTATTTGCATGTATTCTTGAATCAGTGTTTGCTCTTGTGTGCCTGCGTGAGTGTGCAAGTCTGCTTGCTTCTGAACTCGTGCTTTTGCGTCTGCCTGTGTCAGATTATATCTGTGTGTTTCTCTGTGTGCATGGACGCATGCCTGAGTGAGTGTGTTTGTTTTCCTCTGCCTGTGTGTGTTTGTGAGTATCTCTCTCTCTCTCTCTGTGTGAACTTGGGTAGATATATGTTTAGGCGTTTGCGTGTCAATGTGTGCTTGATTTGGAAAACGACTATTGATCTTCCCAGTAATTCTGTTTGTTTTACAATTTATTCAAGGATACCCTATAAATTCGTACTTGAAGGTCCCTGCTTTGAAGCAGTCTACGACACCATTAGTTTCTTTTTCGGTCGTTGTTGAAGGGATATTTAGAGAATAGGTTCAGAGGGAATAATATAATTGGTTTATGTGCCCGTATAACAATTTATATTCGTAGGTACCTGTATAGCAATTTGTATCGGGAGGAATAAACAGTATATAATAAATATGTATGAATTTATTGTTATACGATCACAGAAGACATGCATGTAAGCTCAACCATGTTAATAGGAGTTCAGAATATTAAAACGACACAAAATGGATACTCGCTGGGTTAGCCACTTTCCTAAACACCATTAGTTGGCTTGAGCATAAGCTTGTTACAATAGATCATAGATACTGGTGACTGGTACCAGTCCATGATGCGAGGTCTCGGATGAAAACCAGACACGGAGGATTAGGGAAGACAGTCATGGAAGATGATAAGGAGGCCCACTGGACAAGGAGTATTGTACACGCAAGGACTCCAGATGGGAGAAAGAAAGATAATATTGATGAGGTACCATGAGTCGTGTCCATGAGACCACGTACTGATCAAGCATAAGCCCACCTTACATGATGCCTTTTTCATTGGATATGTGACTGCTGTATGTAATCTGTAATTAATATTATTGGACAAAGTCCAGCCGTGGTGGGCTGGATAGATGTTTGAAAAATGTATAAAAATTGATGTTTTTCCTTTGTTCGTCGGAGAGAGGCACTGGGTTCAACAGAAGCCATCTCCCCACCGTCGAAAATTAATCGTGTGATGCGAGGACCAACCCTGAGCGTTGAGTGATTTCTTTGAAACTCTCTCCCGCAAACAGTTGTTTTAAAAAGCAGCCTGATATATTCGTCATGATGAAATAGAAAGACATATAAATGAAAACGTTTCCCGTAGAGAGTGGAAATGTTCAATACGGACATAAGACTGGAATAATGAAAAGCCCGAATTGTACGGAGGAATGAATAAAAGTTGCAAACTTACTCGTGAAAACCTGAAGGACTGGCGGTTGTTCATTGTGCCTTTGGAAGAAGAGAATATTATTTAGCTTGGGTAAGAAGGAAGGCATTTTCCAGGGTGAAACAACTATAAATGGATACATTTTGTTAGCCTCCTGGGACCCAATGCTGCAGGCCAAATGGATACGCAACAAAAGGGTAATGTTGCTTCGCTAATAAAGCCATTGCAAACACGTGTCATGCTAAGAGATGTCAATAGCTTAGTAGTTATCGAAGGTAATGACGCCGATAAAAAAAACGTTTTTTAACCAATTACGTCATTTACTCAGACCTCAACGTTTGAAGGATGTTCTTTCAGATCGCGTGTCCATTTTGCCACCTGTTCATTTTTTTTACTTTCTTAAATAATTGCAGTAAATGTTTTGGGAAGTACTCGATAATGCAATTTATGTTTTGATCTTATTTATTGCGCCCAGAGGAAACCTTCAAATGTGCGGCCTAAGTCATACCAAAGACTGCTATATAAGATAAAGATGCACGGTGTTACGGGTAATGTATTAGCATGGCTAGAGGATTGGCAAACTAAGAGAAAGCGAAAAGTGGGGGTAAATGGGTGTTTTTCTGGTTGGCGAACAGTGACTAGTGGTGTGCCTCAGGGATCAGTGTTGGGACGGCAATTGTTTACGATTTACATAGATGATTTGGAGTTGGGGACCAAGTGTAGTGTGCCAAAATTCGCAGACGACACTAAGATGGGTGGAAGAGCAAAGTGTGCAGAGGATGTTGAAAGCCTGCAAAGGGATATCGAGAGTCTAAGTGAGTGGGCGAGGGTCTGGCAGATGGAGTACAATGTTGGTAAATGTGAGGTCATCCATTTTGGTGGGAATAACAGCAAAATGGACTCTTATTTAAATGGTAAAAAATTGCAACATGCTGCTGTACAGAGGGACCTCGGTGTCATTGTGCAGGAATCTCAAGGAGTTGGTTCGCAGGTGCAACAGGTAATTAAGACGGCACATGGAATGTTGTCCTTCATTGCGAGAGGGATGGAGTCTAAAAACAGCGAGGTTATGTTGCAGCTGTATAAGGTGCTGGTGAGGCCACACCTGGAGTACTGTGTACAGCATTGGACTCCTTACTTGGGAAAGGATATACTGCCACTGGAGGGGGTGCAGAGGCGATTCACTAGGTTGATTCCGGAGTTGAGAGGATTGGCTTATGAGGACAGACTGTAGATTGGGGCTATACTCATTGGAATTCAGGAGAATGAGGGGAGATCTTATAGAAACATATAGGATTATGAAGGGAATAGACAAGATAGAAGCAGGGAACTTGTTTCCACTGGCGGGTGAAGTTAGAACTGGGACAGAGCCTCAAAACAAAGGGAAGCAGATTTAGGACTGAGTTGAGGAGGAACGTTTTCGCACAAAGGGTTGTGGATCTGTGGAATTCCCTGCCCAGTGAAGCAGTTGAGGCTACCTCATTGAATGTTTTTAAGGCAAGGATAGATACATTTTTGAACAGTAAAGGAATTAACGGTTCTGGTGAGCGGGCGGGTAAGTGGAGCTGAGTCCACAAAAAGATCAGCCATGATCTTATTGAATGGCGCAGCATGCTCGAGGGGCCAGATGGCCCATTCCTGCTCCTAGTTCTTATGTTCTTATGTTCTTACACTGAATATGATTGCTCAAACTTCAAATGTACCCATATCTTGCTGGTATTAAACGTTTACACTTCAGGTAACATTGTGTTAGTTTACTTCTGCTGAAACTACAATGCCGTCATCACATGTTGGTATCCCAATGTATTTTCATCAATTTATTTTTTATTGCAGTTTCGGCATTATATCTATGCCTCTTTTTTTTTCCAGTACCATATCTTAACGAAGAAATTGGTGAATATGGACAACCATATTGTAGGGATGGCAAATACTTGCAGTAACTGGCCCTGTTGTTTAAGGTTCTGGCTGAATAAGAGACACTGGCATTTATGCTGCTTGTTATCAGAAGTACGGGAAGCATCTGCAGGCTGATGATCAGCCTGTTTGGCCACGTTATAAGCACACCTTCGTGTACAGCAGGTCTTGAATTGGGTTGTGAAATCAGACAATGTAGAAGCCATACCAATGCAATATAACACAACAAATCAATGATTAAATTTACATGATTTTAAATCTCTTAATCGTTTCCTTGCTCTAATTTTTTAATGCATATTTTCCTGGTCTATGTTATAGGAGACCTGCATAAACCAATCCCTTAACTTGAGTTTGGCATGTATTCTATTCAATGTCGTGCGCCTCATAGAAACTTAGTAAATATGAGCCCCTCGGCCCTTCGAGCCAGCTCTGCCATGCATTGTGATCATTGCTGATCATCCAGCCCAATAGCCTGACCCCCACTTCCCACTATATCCTTTGATATCCTTCGCCTCAAGTGCTATTTCTAACAGCTAATTGAAAATATAAAATGTTTTTGGCCCTCACACTTTCCTCTTGGATTCCATAGGTTGACCACTTTCTCAGTGCAGATATTTCTCCTCATCTCTGTCCTAAGCTTGCTACACTGTACCCTCAGACTGTGATCCCTGGTCGTGTACGCCCCAACCATCGGGAGCATCCTTCTTGCAGCTACCCTGTCTAGTTTTTTGGAATTGTGTAGGTTTCTATGAGATTCCCCCTCATCTTTCTGTACTCCAGCGAATATAGTGCTAACTGACTGAATCAGTCCATGAATGTCTGTCCAGCCATCCCAGAAATCAGTCTGGAAAACTATCTCGGCACTCCCTCCACAGTAGGAACATCCTTCCTCAGATAAAACGTCCAAAAATACACAGAATATTCCATGTGTTGGCTCACGAATGCGCTGTTTAAATGGATTTAACCTGTTGGACTTTAACCTGGTGTTGTTAAACTTCTTAAATGGATTGAAGCATCCGTGTTCCCGTATACGAATCCAATTTATATGAAGGCCAAAATACGATTCGGCTTTTTTACTGCCTACTGCCACTGTGTGGTTACCTTCAGTGACTTTTGTACGAAGACAACCAGATGCCATTTTCCACGTACATTATTCATATTTTCTGAAATATTCTACATCAACCTCAGGGATCAGTGCTGGGTCCACTGTTTATTTGTCATTTATATTAATGATGTGAATCAGAATATAAGAGGCATAGTTAGTACGTTTTCAGCTGACAACAAGATTGATAGCATAGTGGACAGTGAAGAGGGTTATCTCGGATTGCAACAGGATCTTGATCAATTGGGCCAGTGGGCTGAAAAATGGCAGATGGAGATTAATTTAGATACATGCGAGGTGATGAATTTTGATAGCTTAACCAGGGCAGGACTTACTCAGTTAATGATAAGGCTTTGGGGAGAGTTACAGAGCAAAGTGATCTAGAAGAACAGCTTCATAGCTCCTTGAAAGTGGAGTCATCGGTGGAAAGAGTGGTGAAGAGGGCATTCTGCTTGGTTTCATTGGTCAGAACATTGAGTACAGTAGTTCGGATGTCTTGTTGAAGTTCTCCAAGACATTGGTAAGGCCACACTTGGAATATTGTGTACAATTCCTTTCACCTTATTATACAAAGGATATTATTAAACTAGTAAGAGTTCAGAAAATATTTACTATGATGCCACCGAGACTTGATAGTTTCAGTTATAAGGAGAGGCTGAATAGATTGGGAATTTTTTCTCTGGAGCGTAGAAGGCTGAGTGGTGATTTTATAGAGGTCTATAAAATGATGAGGGGCAGAGATCAGCTAGACAGTCAATATATTTTCCCAAAGGTAGGGGAGTCTAAAACTAGAGGGCATAGGTCTAAGGTGAGAGGGGAGAGACGCAAAAGTGTCCAGAGGGGCATTTCTTTTTCACACAGAAGGTAGTGAGTGTCTGGAACAAGCTGCCAAAGGTAGTAGTAGAAGCGGGTACAACTTTGTCTCTTAAAAAGCATTTAGACAGTTACATTGGTAAGATGGGTATAGACGGATATGGGCCAAATGCGGGCAATTGGGACTAGCTTAAAAAAGTCCAGCATGGTTACTTTGGGCCGAAGGGCCTGTTTCCAGACTGTACACCTCTCTGACTCTATGACTCTATAACCGGTGCTGCCTGTGGTGCCCATCCACAGCAGAATGTTTGTCTTTACAGCCAAATACAGCGCGATGTCTGACCTGCTGGATTTCCCTGCATTCTCTGCTGCAAACCTATCTATGCATCAAATATTCGTCTGAACACGCACATGTGTTTTATAGTTGTAACCAAGATGTCAATCCATAATCTAACTTAATGCAGAGTCTACATGCTGAACGATAGTCTTTGTCAACTCTGCTGAATTATCAGCGACAAACCTTGCATCAAGTCATACGCAGAAATGAATAGTGTAGAATTTTACATAAAGGTCGATCATAATGTGTTCCTTAAATGCTTTACCGCTGTTAAATTTATCAGAAGTATCGAGTGGAAAATCGGCTAACTAAAATTTAATTGCCTTTTTCTCTACCGACAATTTTGAAATGTCACTTACGTTCCTTCGATTGTTTTGAAGCACCTGGCGGTGCAAAATGTATTACGTAGAAAGACGTAAGTAGCTTTGCAATTTCTGTGATGGTCATGTTGAAATGTTTTGTGATGTTGTTTCAGATATTTCATGAATAATATTAATATTCGGCAAAATTATGTTGGATATAAATGTTTAGACTTACTTGGACTGCCAATGTTGCTGTCAAATGTCCACAAATTGGAGCTAAAAAATAAAGCAGATGGCAATTTTACTGTCAAAGGTCCTCAAATTTGTAGTGATTATTTCAGTTTATAGAAGAGCTCAAAACCTTGTATTGATTACATTACTTCTTCATTACTCATAAAGTCATAAGAACCATGCAACTTGAAGCAGGAATAGGCAATATAACCCATCGAGCCTGCTCTACCATGTAATGCAATCATGGCTGATCACATCACGGCCTCAAATCCACTTAACTGTCCTTTCGCCATCGCCCTTCTAACCTTTATAATTAAAACTCCGTCCAGCTCTTCCTTAAATTTACTCAAATTTCCGGCATTCACCACGCTCTGGGGCACAGACTCACGATCCTTTGAGCGAACTAATTTCTCCTCATCTCTGTTGCAAACCTGCCACCGCTTCTGCTAAAACTATGACGTCTTGTTCTAGATTGCACGACAAGAGGAAACATCCTCTTCACGTCCACGTTGTGAATCTCATACAGCACTTATTATTCCAGACTCCAGGAAAGTATAGATCTAAATTCCCCAACCTGCCTTGGTAAGGACAAGAGATCTGTAAAGTCCCTCCCTTAACTGGGGCTATCCTGTCTCGTCTCACATTGGTTATGAAACGGCATGGATTATCCATGTGGCTTTATTAACATTTTATATGTTGAGTCCCACAAGTCTCAATTTATAGTCTGCATAATGGCCTTCGAACCTGCAAGAGTCAGCATTCAGAACGAGACCTCATCACATTTTCATTATCCACGTCATATATCTCGATGTCAACATTTTCGGACATCCACTTAGCTCGCCAGACCTGCAAACTTGCTTCTTATCTTTGCTATACACTTTACATGAGAAGTACTATTCAGGATCATTATGGAGCACTCGCCACTTCCCTTGATATGTGTTTGACGCCATACCTTTCTAACTAGCTCGCTTGATTGTCATAACATGCAACACAGCTCCCTCGATAAACAATCATCTACAAAATACACAGTAGCATTTCCTCCACACTGTGATATACGTGTAAAAGAAGACATAAACTCAAGTACTTTCAAGTAACAAATCAACACATTCTCAAGATTCATTCGGAATGGTCAAACAAGGTTGGTCATACCAACAATAATTACATGCTGTTGAGCAATAAAGCAGCACAACCGAATTCCCTGCCTTAGTTGTCGTGAGGATATCAAACAGGAGATTACATTTAGTTTGGGGGCTGCTGAGATATTAATCTCCTTATATTATTGTGTATAATCTATGTTTTACTTTCTATCCTATACAATAGCGACCTGGGTTCTAATTAAAATTTTGAAAATTTTGTCTAATGTTTTGGTGGAACATTTCGAGAATGAAGTAAACAGCTCTTCGAAAGTCTAGAAGCAGGGTATATGCTCTTAATGTTAGATGCACTGTTAGAGAGAACTGCAACACTCGATGTAGTAATCCAGAAACATTTCACACAAAAATATGCATATACTAGTTTAGTTGTACCTCTGAAGACATACATTGATAGACTATATGAATATGATGAATGGCCATTAAACTAGGAAAGCAGATGGATTGACAATACAGCTCGGCAATCATCCATTGGAATGGCCGAAGTGCGCTGAGATTCTTAACGTTCTGTACATATATTTCTCCATAAGGATAATATTTGAGGACAAGGACTGTGAACAAGTGACTGCAGAAAGCTGCTCAACGTATCAATCGCCATGATACTAACAGTAACATCAATTAGATTCATTTCAGAATGCTGTAGGAAATGGAAGGCACATGGCAAGATGCAAGTATTAAAATGTTGTTCGATATGCGAAGCCTATTTTGTCATTTAATTGGATGTTCACTAATCCTGCCTGTCACATAGGCACTTTAAATCTGCGTTCTCGTATGTCCTTGTCTGAATAAACAAAAATGTTAGCTGTATTGGAAACCCGATCTGATATCCAGCATCCACATTCCTAAATAAGATGTCAGTTCAGTTTTCCAACTATTTTAATTAACATGTGCATTTTTTGCTTCTGAATTGTCAAATCAAATTTTGCAATCGTTTCTAATTTCGCAGAATTTCACCAGCAGGGGGCATTGCTTCGTTATGCCATCAAATGGGAAAAAAAACAACAACTCTGAATTCAGATGATAACTTAGTGCAAATTCCAGAAGTAAGGCAAACTTAAATGAACATATAACCCTGGGTTTATTTATCAGGAAGCAAAAACATATACATTTCCATAAACTGCCTCACACTATGTTGCTGAAGGTGATTCCACGACATTGAACTTTAATTGAAAGCTAAACGTTTCTCACCCATCATTTTTCCTTCTCCTGGATTCGGCTATAAGACAGAAAAGCAAGAGCAGTTTAACTGTCGATCCAAATTGAAAGTTAATAAAATGATGTGTGTTAGCAGAGAGAAAGGAAACAAAACAAGACATGGACCGTTGATGGACGAAATTGCTCACTACGTGCAACTGTTACAAAGTATTCTTAAATGCGTGGTATTAATATATTTGGGCCGATAATAAAATAGACCTTTTCGACTTGAGCACGTCCCATCCAACATCCTCATTTATGAATTCAATGGACAAGTCAAGCGACTATAATCCAAAGAGTAGGCTAATAGTAGTAAGATCACGAAAGGCTAAATTGATCCAAATTATTTTGAAACTTAAAAGCCAGTGGAATCGATATCATCCTCGTAAGGAAACAGCCAATTTATATTGACTCCCGGATTTATAGCCTCTGGCAGAGATTCAATTTCTGCCAAAGGTGTTCTTCTTTCACTTACAATTTAGCACATATAATGCAAATGGCACATAAGACCTGTTTTAAAATATTATACAAACAAGTTATTTTAAATTTGAATCTTGGATGAACAAATTGGAACGTAAACAACTCTGACAAACATCAACATCCATAAGACTAATGTTACTGGACAAGGTTGTCCATGTCCTCAGAATACCACAATGCAGAGGGGATGATCAGAATTTGCCATGAGCAACCACCTGAATTATCCCTTAGTGTCGATGCTGAAGTATTAATTTCGAGATAACTTGATTGTACAGAGAGGGCATGCTGATAAAGGACTCTATTAAAGCGATGGTACTCACCTTTCTTTTTGCAGATGCACCACACAGTCACTATGACAATGACAATCAACACAACCACACCTGCCCCAGTTGGGATCCATATCCACTTATTTTTCATTCCTAATGGATGAAGTTGACAACGCATAACTAGTAAAACAAATCGACATGCTTCATTCCAGAAGTCAAACAATATTACTTTCTTCACAAGGCCATGAATTAAATATCATGCTTTTGGCAACAATGTGAAGAGGATTACCAACAGAAAATCATTGTTTAAATATAAACTGTTGACATCTCTATAGCAACAACGCGAATGACTGACTTTGTGATATTGGCAGCCCCAAAGCCATCGAAAAAGACGTGCATGGGCTATTAACATTTCAGCACCAATGGTTAATCGTCCCAAAATGTCACAATCATGAAAGTCTGTCTCGTTACTTGCCACACTTAATACTTCAAGGTTGGTTCCATATGATCCAGATGTCAGAAACAATGCTTAAATAATAAATCTTCCTCTATGGCACACTTGTACAGCAATAGCCGACAGATTCAAATAAAAACAGACAAATGTATCAACACGCCGCAGTGTCGCCAACATCTGCGCAAAAGGAAACTTAGCTACCATTGAGTTTGATGGCAATTCAACACATGTGGATACAAGAACTTTTGAAATCACAATAAATGAAAAGTAAACCGTGTTCTCTCTGCACGGGTGCTGCGTCACTTTTGAAGTGTTCAGAGCAATTAATGTCAGTATTGCTAATTACTGGCAACCGCAGAATTGTACTTATACTTTGGTGCATTCATCTCACTCTGATAATATGCACATCCAACCCTTTAAACACTCCACAACCAATTTCACCTTCGTTTCTTTGGTGCAAAGTTTGTCATCAAAGTGCCTATTAATATCTACATAAAATAGAGTTCTCTTGATTCCAATGTTAGTATTCAATGCATCCTATAATCCTTGGGCAGAGACAAAATACCTTCGGAAAACATGGCCAATGTGTGTTTTGAAGTAACTAATCATTAATTGCTATCCAAATGTTCTCGCCGCGGGCCTTACAACTCTTTACGTTCCGACGCACTTTGAAGTTCTGTATCATATCTTAAGATGGTAAATGCTCAACTGACGAAGAATGCAAGCAACTGATTTATTTCCTGGTACTTGCATTAATGCAAATCTCGAATGAGATTAGTCACGCCTTCCCATCCGGCCCCCAGCCGCCAGCAAACACCCTCCACCACGTCAGCAATTTGAGACGAGATACGTTGGATATGTCAGGATGCCACTATACAGTGAAGTATGGAATGCTGGGGCATCAGACATCCTTGGAGTCCGCAAATAGGACAGGGAAAAAAATAAATGCAATCCCATTACGTCATCCATCATTTATGTAGATTCCTCTCTTTACCTTGTATTTCTGGCTATTGTGGTTCCAAATAGTCATCAGGAAAAAAAGGAAGTTATTTATCAGTGAGTTCCTCTTCATACATAAGATGCCATATATCGTTCAAGGGGATGTCAGTCAAAGTTTGACGAAATCGGAGCAATTGTTTTTTTGCCTTGGAATTCTATTCTAGTGCCCAACAAAAGCATTCTATTTATTTTAACTTTCAAAGGGAATCTGCTTTCGAACTGAATATCAATGCGTTATGCTTCTTTCAAAGATAATCGTGAGCTGCTCCCCCTGCAGAAATGATTCCCACTGTATTGGCAGAGATCATAAAATCTAATATATTCATCAGTTGCGCATACAAGATTGATGGTTTGCGCAGATATATAATTTTGTATTTCTCCTTCGAGTTCTAAAATGTATCGCCAATGTCTGTTCATGAAGTAACCTCTTGCGGCTGTTCAGTCTACCTATGTCATTAAATTTGTTTCAGAAATGCACAGAAGTCTTCAAGTTACTGAATCCATGTAATACTTTACAGCACCTGATCTGACGGTCTAACATTAACATTATTCTTAAACCCCCCACCAGAAATAGGGGGGGTTGAGTCAGTTTTCTAACTTTACTGCCAGAAGCGGGAAGACGTCTGTCCTGTGGCAATTATATCCGCATGTTGGTTTTTTAAATACAGTGAAATTTCACTCGGATCTCTGAAGTTTTTGAACTACTGTATAATTAGCACCCGCCTATTTGGATATATTTTCCCACTTCCCTACTTGGATATATTTTCTCATTTCAGAAAAACATTGAAACTCAAACAAAATACTGCATGCACGTCTAACAGACTAGCAAGTGAAAAGTTCAACAATCAATGGCGTTGAACTTACCCATTTTTAAAATCCTCTTTTCACTCCCAACCCGAGGAAACAAGTGCATTTTCGGGTGGAAGAATGAGATTTCATAGGCATTCTACTTTTTTTTGGAAAAACATTGTCCAAAACCGTCTTACCATGCATGGTTAAGTGAACTGGATCGCTGAGACTTGAATCCTTCCATTGGCCTGACTTTTTATTTCGGTAAAAGCAACGGTATTCCCCTTCATGTTGAGCGGTGAGGTTGTGGAGTTCAAATGTAGCCGTCTCCTCTCCATCTGGAACGGTTTCTTCCACAATTGGCATGTCCTTCCCCTCTTGCATCAAATAGAACATGCTGCCTGCATGGTAGCTGGGGGTCCTGCATTCAATGCGAGCCGAACTTCCTTCCCCAAATGATCCATCCTTTGGATCTATCGATATTGTTGGTGATGGCAACTCTTGGGCATCATCTTTCAAATAATGAGAGAGGAAGAAAGTTGAAGGGAAATATCAACATGGAAACTGGAGTATTGTTGAGAAAAAGAGAAAGACCATTACAGATGTTCAACTGTCATCTGAATAAATTTCCTTCAGAAACCGTAGAGCATCAATGGATGTTCAGGGGAAATGTTACCATATCCTGGCGTAATAGCAACCCATGTTGATATATTACAGGTTAATAGAGCAGCTCATCCAGACAGATGTTGATACAATATTCTCAATTTCGCAGTAGCAAAGGCAGCTAGCTGTGCGACTGCGTGTTCATTTCTAACATTAAAGATGTCGCGAATGAATTTTGGGAGAGTCACACGAGCGCTGAAACAGGCTTCATTGCAATCCCATTGATACACCGATTCATTTTGCTTATTTTATCTACAAACAGCGAAAAGGCCGTCGTAAATACTGCTATTGTTGGGAAAGATATCTTGATTACATTTCAATCTAGCCTTTTGATTAATGTCACTTGCTGTGATTCCAATCAATTTTAAAACAAATTGTTTCTAATTAATTCTTGTGGTTTGTACAACTATGATACAATCATACATTTCGATCTGATGCTTGTTGAAAACAATGTCCTTTCATTTTTTTAAAGGTTCACGTGCATGTACTGGCCAATTTCAATTCTCATCCCAATTCCATAGCTGCCCTGAACAGGTCGTTAGACTGCTGCTCGGGGCTGATGACACATTTCACAGGAAGCGCTGGGAACCTGGAGTCTCTTGCGCTCTTACCCCCAATTGAAGCATTTACAGGTTGACACGCTCAAACTATTTGACCTCCCTTCATCATTTTCTTATGGGTTGGTTCGCAATTCCAGAGCTTCTAGCTCAGAGGTAAGGATGATATTACTGCACCACAAGACTTTTTTCGCCAACAGTTTAGTTCCGATTCATATATGCAATCCTTTAAATATATTGCATGCATTTATGTATAATATATATTTAAAGAAGTGCGTATTATATATATATATATACGTATATATGTGGTAAACCACGTTAAGATTATTGCCTGTGTGTGGTGTGTAACATGCCTGGGCATGCCCCTGCCGGCCCGGCCTGAGACTCCTCCCCCCCGGTCCGTTATAAAGGTGACTGCTCCCAACACCCCTGCCTCAGTCGCCGGACCAGTTCATCAGCATGGGTGTGCTCCAAGTGTTTTAGTGGGTAAATATGTAGGGAAATGTGGATAGGGCTTGGGTGGGATTCTGGTTGGCGAAGACGCAGTGGGCCGAATGGCCTCTTTCTGCATTGTAGGATTCTATGATTCTACCTTTGCACTAAACGTAGAATCAGGCTCTGATCCCAAAGCTATCTGTGGTAAGTGCGTCCAAAGATTCTCAATTCGTTTTCTTGTCCCGTGCACGAATAACCCAATGTTTCAACAAGAATTGCAGGCGGGAAGTAAAATAAGCAGGCTGACAATGGAAAGTGGGAACAGAAGGACAACAGAAGTAAGAGCACTAAAAGGCAAAGGCAATAACGAAGACGCAAATAGGGACACAGCACAAAGAAAAAATAGAGTGACTATAGATGGAACAAAGGTTGTCCAAAGGATTATGTACCTTAATGGACGAAACATTCAAAATAATGTTGACAAACTGACAGCAAAATTCAACGTAAATGGAAATGGCATCACTCACATGCTTTAAAGGAGTTCTAAACTGGGAACATAATTTCCAGGGATATTAGCCATTTTGGAAAGTTGGGAAGGAAGGAACAGATGGTGGGTGAGCATACTTAACAAGAGATGCAATTATGTCACTTGTGAAAGTCGAAATATATTCGGATGATGTACAGTCATAGAGTCAAAGAGGTTTCCAGCATGGAAACAGGCCCTTCGGCCAACTTGTCCATGCCTAAGCTAATCCCAATTGCCCGCATTTGGCCCATGTCCCGCTATACCCATCGTACCCATGTAACTGTCTAAATGCTTTTTAAAAGTCAAAATTGTACCCGCCTCTACTACTATCTCTGGCAGCTTGTTCCAACCACTCACCACCCTCTTTGTGAAACAATGGCCCCTCTGAATACTTTTGTATCTCTCCCCTCTCACCTTTAACCTATGCCCTCTAGTTTTTGACTCCCCTATTTTTGGGAAAATATATTGACTATCTAGCTGATCTGTGCCCCTCATTATTTTATAGCACTCTATAAGATCACCCCTCAGCCTCCTACGCTCCAGAGAAAAATAGTCCCAATCTATCCAGCCTCTCCTTATAAGTCAATCCATCAAGTCCCGGTAGCATCCTAATAAATCTATTCTGCACTTTTTTCTCGTTCTTATAATATCTTTTCTATAACAGGGTGACCAGAATTGCACACAGTATTCCAAGTGCGGCCTTACCAATGTCTTGTACAACTTCAACAAGACATCCTAACTCCTGTATTCAATGTTCTGACCGATGAAACCAAGCATTCCGAATGCCTTCTCCAGCACTCTGTCCACCTGTGACTCCACTTTCAAGGAGCTATGAACATGTTCCCCAAGAACTCTTTGTTCTGTAACTCTCTCCAACGCCCTACCATTAACTGAGTAAGTCTTTCCCAGGTTCAATCTACCAAAATGCATCACCTCGCATTTGTCTAAATTAAACTCCACCTGCCATTCGTCAGCCAACTGGCCCAATTGATCAAGATCCCGTTGCAATTGGAGATAACTTTCTTCACTGTCCACTCTGCCACCAATCTTAGTGTCATCTGGAAACTTACTAACCATGCCTCCTATATTCCCATCCAAATCATTGATATAAATGAAAAATAACAGTGGGCCCAGCACTGATCCCTAAGGTTGATGTACAATATTGGGTGGAGCTAAAGGAAAGCAGTGAAAATAAGACATTCGTGGGAGTAGGATATAGACCACCAACCAATAGCATACCGTAAGAAAGGGTGGAAAATATAGGAGCATGCATAAAGAACAGAGCGATAATTATGGGTTACAATAATCTTCATGTCAATCGAGTTAATCAAGTCAGAAACATTCGCTTCGACCACAAATTCATAAAATGCATTAGTCGCAGTTTGCTCCTGAAATAATTCATGGAACCAACTCAGGAGCAAGCGATCCTAAATCGTTTAATAGGGAATGAGGCGGGTTTAACGGAAGGCATCAGAGTGACAGATCCTCTAGAAATATTGACCATGACATTACATAATTTCATATTCAATTTGAAAGTTAGAAACTTGGGTAGGAAACAATTGTGTTTGACTTAAATAAAGGCAATTGCAATGAAATGAGGATAGTGTAAGATGGAGTGCACCGGGCGGATAGATTAGCACGAAAGACAACAAGCATGGTTAGGCATTCGATGAGGTAATTCATGACCACCAATGTGGTGTTATCTGCAAATTTGGCTAATCTACATTGGCTTCCTCCCTCCAATCATTAATTATAACTATTTGTGGTTCCACAACTGATCCCTGTGGAACCCCACTGATTACAGGTCGCCAACCTGAGAAAGAACTTTCTAACTGCACTCGCTGTTTCCTGCCAATTTGCCCATTCTCTATCAATGCCAATATATTACCTCCAAAACTATGGGCTCTGCTCATACGTGAGGTACACGGACGGAACATAAATGCAACACATTTACTGTTCCCCCTCTATTCACTTTGGTTGAGACATGCACGAAAAATGCAAACCAACACATTCAGACACGTTTCCCCATTCATGAGGCCTTGTTCATGCTGTTTGGTCAGATTATAATTTTTCGAAATGTGCATGCAACTACTTGTTTAATAATTAATTCCAGCATCTTTCTACCAACTGGTGTAACGCTCATCGGACTATAGATGCCCGGATTTTTCCTGTCTCCCTTTTTCAATAAGGGTGTCAGCTTGGACGTTTTGCAATTCTCCATTCTGTCTGAAGACTGCAAGGAATTTTGGAAAATTACAAGCACTGTATTCCCTATCTCTATAGTTACTATTTTTTAAATCGTTAGGTTCAAGTGGTCAATGCCAGGACACTTCCTTGCCTTGAATTTCCTCAGTTTCTCTAACACTGCTTCTCCAGTGATGGTGATAGTACTTAATCCCTCTCCCCTTTTAGTATGGATGAGATGTTCGAAGTATCTCCCCACATAACGACCGTTGGACATTTTCTCATGAATTCCCCCACTGTTTCCTTTCTCCCCATGACTTTCTCTGAAGATTGATGTTCTAAGAGGCCCATGTTCTCTTTGACCTCCCTCTTCATCTATGTTACTTTAATCTGACTGTAGTTCTTTATTTTTTATATACTTCACTTGTTTACGGTTGTAGAGTATTTTCTCTCTCTTTATTATATTTTCAGTCCTCGTTTGCTGGATTCTGCATTGATTCGAGTCTTCAAAGCCAGCACTGACTTATGCCTCTGCATATATTTTTTGTTTCAACTTAATATCGCTCTTAAACTCGTTGGTCAGTAATAGTTCATTTATCGCTCTCATGGAATCTTTCCTCCTGAACGGATTACTGAGCATCATGAATTGCCACACCAGATGTCTACCATTGCTTGCTTGCTATCTTTCCAGCTAAGCTATCCAATCAGTTCAATTTAGCAAATTTTATGCGCATTTCATTGACATTTCCATTATCAAATTGAAACACAATTCTTCCTGATCCATTTTCTTCACTATCAAGCTGTGGCGATATAAACAGGGCCTAGTTTTAAGGCTGATAAAATTGGATATCATAAATTAAAGAATTGGACATATTGAAAACGAACACAGTCAAACCTCAGGCATGCCAATTGTACAATACACAAATGTGTCTGGGCCTGACCCATCAACCACCCATCAAAGGTCGTTACACTTTACTTGAGACTTAGCAAGAGATCATGGCACCTCATTGAAATCCTTTGGTCTATTGTTAGAAGCCCAGATCGGGCCAGACTTTCTGTCACCAAGAGTTCTGATAACAAGTTCAACAACATGGAGATGGACACCTGGGGGGCGGACCTTGGTGTCCTGTCAGGCAGACATCAAGAAAGCCATTGGGTATTGGAACCCCATCCCGTGACCTCATTGGCCGGAAGCCAGAGAAGTTTCTGGAAAGGCTGGGGATAAAGGGACACACTCAGAGGCACACTGCAGCGAAGACTCGATGAGGGAGGAAGTTGTGACCATTCAGAAGACTGACCAGAGAAGAAAGAAGCTGCCATCGAGACTCACCTTCGTGATGACAGACCAGAGGGACTCAGAGAATCTGGCCTGCAGTTTAACCAAGCCATCTTTACGGGTAGTATACTTGAATCTGGGGTATCCTCTTGTTTTATGTGGGTAATTTAAGGGTTAATAGTGTTATTATTAATAAACTTGTTGAACCTTTACTTGTGTTTGTCCTTTGTCCACCTTGCAAATAAGGGCACCGGGGTAAAACCTTGGAGTAAGTAAACTGGTTGAAAGTATCTGAGAATTAACAGGTACAACAGTGGCACCCCAGATGGGACTTCGATAAGAAGTAATATGTTGCTCCGAAGTCGAACCTTCAGTCCGGTATTCTCCAACACTCCGTCTGAGCCTGAATTAAGAGGGCAGCTGCCCCACGTGACCCCCAGTCTTAAGTGAGTGAAGGACTAATACAGATTCAACCAGTAAATTGGGCCATAAACCCGGTGTCTGTAACACAAAGTGGACAAACTGTGTAGTTAGAACGAGAACAGTCTAGGGATTTTGGGTAAAATCTGCGAGAGGGCATTTAGTGAAAATCGGACCCCTACGCCGATCCCTTACCTGTACTCAAGTGACGAATCCTAAAAGGAAATAATCATGGCCAGTCATGCTGCATGGGAGGACCTCTGGATTGGGGTTCAAATGTCCAAATCCACCCATGGGTCCGCATTCTGTCACAACTGGCCATAATAGGAATCCTACTTATGATAGTGTATCTAACCATCATCACATTTAAGTGCGCCCGATGGAAGACCGCGCACATACAACAATTGGAAGCGGAGGTGAGCACAGGAGAAGCAAGGAACCAGATTAACATGGTAGACATGAGCCAGTTCCAGGCTCAATGTGATAAAGCCTACCAAAAGGCACGGCGTGCTGTCCATGAGAGAGAGGCTGCGCTGCAACAGGTAGAGGAAGTTAAACGTAAATGCAGCGACCGACAGGCTGCAATAAAAGTTTTGCACCAAGCAGGAAAAGTAAATACAGCCCGCGCAACAGACCACTCCAAATGCCTGCGCGAGATTGAAGATTTAAAAGCACAACTGGCCATAAAAAGTGGGGTAATGTGTGCATACACGACTGAAACAGGGGATAGTGACCCAGGGGTAGAGTGGGGGGATTTAGAAGAGGATGCCTGCCATTATGCAACAGCTCGCGTCACTGCCGACTGGGGACCCCCACCTCCCTCCCCGGTAGTGGAACCAACCGCATCACCTAATCCAGCCCCCATCTGGGGAAACTCAGTCTCAGCTCGTAGTCCTTTTACCATCCCAAAAAGCCCAGTCACTAATCCGGTTCCTGTGCAGATGAATCCGGTCACCACCCAATGACAGGACTGACAGAACCACAATGTGACTTATGTAACTCCATACACCATGACACAGCTTACTGACATAGCTAAAATGATTGGAGTATTTGAACCCTCCGGGGATCCACTTGCTCTATTTGACCAGGTTACCCAATATCGTGTTTCCGAGACCAGGCAGAAGTGGTTAAACCTATTCTGTTATGTTTAAGTCCTGCCATCCGTTCCGCCCTACCCGAACCCCAGAACGTGTCCGGGGGAACCCTACCAGAAATGAAGGCGGCCGTTCTGGCCGCCATAGGCTACAATAGGGATGACCCGGTACAAGGCTTAAGCAACTGCCAACAAAAGAGAGGGGAGCACCCGACAGCCTATGCTGGCCGACTATGGAACCAATTTGTTGCGGTTTTTGGCCAATTAAATCGAGTCCAATTAAATGCACACCACCGGCCCATATGGATCCGGACCCTGATAGCACACGCCACCGAGGGCAGTCGGAAAGGCTTTGAGAATTTTGATCCCGATGATAATACACACAGAGAAGCCTGGGCCATCCGCAATATGACTCGTGTGTGGGAACGGGAAGTCAGACAAACAGACACCCCCAAGCCCACAAAACACGGAAAGATGAACCCAATCCACACAGACCTGGCCCCGGTTTGGCGTAACGAAGGGGGTGGTGGAAACAGGGGATCGGGAAACTCACCCCCATATACCCCTGCCAATCATCGACCCAGAAAACCACTGCCCCATGCAGAATCCCAATATATCCCCAACCCCAGGTACAGGGAACAATACAATCCAGATATCCACCCCCACAAGTGCAGTATTATAACTGTAGCCAGATCAACCCTTTTGCCCGGGACTGTAGGGCACCACCAAATTTCAGGGGACCAGCAAACCCCGCACACCCATACACTATTGCTGATCGCCGACACAGGGAACCACAAAGCCGCACAGGACTTAGGCCCAACCCCCGACACCGAGAACTATATAGAGTTGAGCCCAGAGGCCCACGCCCACAAGCACAGTGTTATACCTGCGGGCAACCCAACCATTTCGCCCGGAACTGTAGGGCCCGACCCAACGACCCCACATGGCCATCTCAGCGGTTCCCCGATGATGGACCCCGACCCATGCCCCTTGAATGACCGGCCCGACAAGCAGCTATAACCCCTACATTCCTGGCAGACAACCTAACCGACGGCGGGGAACCCCATGAATGCCAGGTTCCGGCAATAAAAGACCCCAAGGGGCCATTTTTGCCAAAACAAGAGGGGGGGGGAGCCAGGGGAATCAGCCAAACCCTGGCCCAGGGGACCCCGACGGAAAGAATGGGGAACCCGCAAACCTTACCCCCTATGGCGCCCCTGGTACCGGGACTCCCAGAACCGTTTGACCCGGCGCTCACTACCAGAGGTGGTAATGCAGTGGGTACCTGGCAGCCAAAGCCCGCCCATGTAGGTTCTCTCCACTAAGAAAGAATCAGGACATCACAGTCCAAATTGTAAATAGCTTTATCCGTCCACTCCTCGCATCACCCAATTGAAACGGCTTTCTTATCTGCCCACATTATACTGCGTCATAATCTTCCAACACGCCACAGTATGGTTCTGGGATGAAGAATCTATTGTTATACCGTGCCATAGTCCTCCAACAAGGACACATGCCACATACCCAACATTTTACTTTAACGCTCTGCACACTCTTTCGTATCAACACTTCATATGAAACTATTGGGCCTTTATTATTCCTTTACTTCTTTCTTTGTTTTTTTTTAAAAAAGAGGAGTCAATACGGCATTCTAGTAAAGAAAAGGAAAAGAGAATCAGATATTAATAAGAATTAACAGGTGCTACGTTGATCTTCCCCAAAATGAACTACATACTTCCCTGTAATCTGGGACTCCTCGTCTCAGACCGAAGCACAGACACCACATCAACCAAAAGATCAGCCTAAAATACCCCGGATATATGTGGTTCACCCCACGCCCAATGGAAGTACATTCGTCAGAGATCAACCTTTTGGCACCCCTTAGAAACTTTCTGGAAGGGGACTACAGAACAATATCTAAAGAACGTAAACTCTTGCAGAATAAAAAACTTGATTTAGATGCAGCAAAAGCAAGACTGAAGAAGGCAAAGGTCTCAGAGGCCCGTTCAGCAGCAGAACAGGAAATGCGAATTACACAAAGTGAATTTGATCGCCAGGCAGAGATCACAAGGCTTTTGCTCGAAAGAATTAGCAGTACACATGCTCATCACCTTCGTTGCCTGCATGACTATGTTGATGCCCAGTTGACCTACTACGCTCAGTGTTACCAGTATATGGTTGATTTACAGAAGCAACTTGGATGTTTTCCAACCATGTTTTCTTCCAACAACAATCAGATTGCTCCGGCTTCCCTATCGCCCTAAGGAATTTCAGCAAGTGCCATCCGACATCGGGAGAGTATCAAGAGCCTTGATACTCTCCCATCTTGGTCACTTGTCATTTTGTACTGTTTATTGATTTGTTTTGTATATACCCAATTGACGTATTGTTTCTTGTTGTTTTTTAAATTATTTTACTTCATTTTGTACTGTTTATTGCTTTGTTTTGTATATGCCGTATTGCTTATTGTTTTATTAAATTATTTTACTTCATTTAAATTTGTTGGTACGATTGTGGGTTAGGGATGATACTGTCAACTCCAGATTCGGGGTACTTGCTTGTTGAGATGGTTTGGTGAGAATTGTGTGATCCAGTTCGCTGACGCTCATTGTATCAAGAGGAGGGAATGAGGTGATATAAACAGGGCCTAGTTTTAAGGCTGATAAAATTGGATATCCTAAATTAAAGAATTAGACATATTGAAATCAAACACAGTCAAACCTCAGGCAGGCCAATTGTACAATACACAAATTTGTCTGGGCCTGACCCATCAACCACCCATCTCCTGCTAAGTCTACTTGAGACTTAGCAGGAGATCATGGCACCTCATTGAAATGCTTCGGTCTATTGTTAGAAGCCCAGATCGGGCCAGACTTTCTGTCACCAAGAGTTCCTGGAGATACCTTATCTGATCACAAGTTCAACAATATGGAGATGGACACCTGCGGGGCGGACCCTGGTGTCCTGTCAGGCAGACATCAAGAAACCCATTGGGTATTGGAACCCCCTCCTGGGACCTCATTGGCCGGAAGCCAGAGAAGTTTCTGGAAAGGCAAGCAGGCTGGGGATAAAGGGACACGCTCAGAGGTACACTGCAGCGAAGACTCGATGAGGGAGGCAGTTGAGACCATTCAGAAGGCTGACCAGAGAAGGAAGAAGCTGCCATCGAGACTCACCTTCGTGATGACAGACCAGAGGGACTCAGAGAATCCGGCCTGCAGTTTAACCAAGCCATCTTTACGGGTAGTCTACTTGAATCTGGGGTATCCTCTAGTTTTATGTGGGTAATTTAAGGGTTAATAGTGTTATTATTAATAAACTTGTTGAACCTTTACTTGTGCCTGTGCTTTGTCCACCTTGCAAATAATGGCACCAGGGTAAAACCTTGGAGTAAGTAAATTGGTTGAAAGTATCTGAGAATTAACAGGTACAACAAAGCCAAAAAATATATTTCATGGTATGATTATGTTTTTTCCTATGGGACCGTTTTGTCTTTATTTGAACTGCTTCATCACCCTTCACCAGATTCAGGCAGTCTATTCCATCGTTAGTTCCGTTACATATCGCCGTAGGAAACTGACCCCAATGCTCTCTATGATTTATTTGCCACCGGCAAGCTTTCCAACATAATTGACTGAATCAACATGAAGAGCATAAGAACCCATAATTGTGACATCTTCCTGTTATTATTTGGTTTATTAATTTCCTCCAGTTTGGTTACTGGTTTATGTGCACCAATACTGTCACTGTCTTTATTCTGTTGACGTTTTTCTTACCTCTACGCAAATTGACTCTACATCATTCAAGCTTAGATTGTCTCCCAAAACTGACCGCATTTCATCTCTCCAGAACAGTGCTCACTCACCATCTTTTCCTTCCCGACTGTATTTCCGAATGTTCAAATATCCCTGGATTTTAAGCTCCTACTTTGATCTTCTTTAAACAATGTCTCCGCAATGGTTATGGAATCATGCCCATATACGTTGATTTGCACCGTAAGTTTTTTTTTCAGAATACTCCTTGCATTAAAGTATAAAGCATTGAACTTTGTTTTTTTTTGCCATTTTCAATCATCCTTATTTTTATTTGTGCTTTGGCTCTATTTGCTTCTCGTCCTCGATTACCTTCGCTATCGTTTTTGCAATTTACTGTACATTCTTTCAATATTGTTTTGTGTCAATTTTCCTTGACATCCTGCTTAGGTTTCCATGCCCATGCATTTCTGGTTTACAACCGCACAACGTTGGTTAGGCCACAGCAGGAATACCGTATGCAGTTCTCGTCACCTCAATATTGGAATGCTGAGATTGCACTCGAAGGTACAAAGGAGTTTCACAAGGACATTCCTGGGATGTAATACTTAAGCTTGAAGGAGATACTGCGGAGAGCCAAACTGTTTTCTTCAGAGCAGTGAAGGCTAATGAGGACATGGCTGAGGTGTGTATAATTCGACAGGGTGAATAGGAACAAGCTGGTCCCATTTATTGAGGGGGCAATGACAAAGGGGCTGGCCTTACGGATATATAGTAAGAGATTCAGAGTGAATCTGAGTTTCTTTTTCACACAGCGAATGGTGAGAATCTGGAATGCATTGAACGGGTAGATAGTGGAGGCCAGAATATCTCCAAACCTTTAACATGTATTTGGATGGACATTTTAATATAGCAAAACTGAATAATGTGGGCATGTTCTGGGAAATGGGAATAACACGAATTGTGTGGTACTTTTTATCAGTGCAGGCTCGATGGGGTGGTGTCATTTCTGCGCTGTACGAATCTGAATAGGAAATATTCGGTCTGGGACACTTGTACTATGCCTTTGGAAGAGGTTTCCAAAATGACAATTTGAGATGAGGAGATGATGAGTTGTTTCTGATTTGGAAAATACTGCTTCCAAATGTTCTCGAACTAAATTTATTCGCACATTTCAGAAGGTCGCTGCATGGAGTCTTTGATGATAAGACAAGCAGTGAATGTTAGAGCCTCAACCTGGTAGATGCGATTAACTGTTATGTCTTCAAATTTGATGGAGCAGGATCTACATTTCTGGAACGGGGGTGGCACGGTGGCATAGTGGTTAACACTGCTGCCTCTCAGAGCAAGGGACCCTGGTTCTATTCCCGGCTTGGGTCACTGTCTGTGTAGAGTTTACATAGTTTCCACGTGTTGCCACGTTTCCCCCTGGTTCTGTAGTTAGGGAAGTGGCAGCCCTCCGGACTCAAAGTTAACTTAGGCCACTTTAGATTGTAACATTTCTCGTACTTCCTGATACCCTTATTAAAAATGCATATATTGCTTCATTGCAACCCGCCCTACTTCTTCCAAAACAGTCTTTTGTTCATAGCGTTTTTTTCCAATCTATTGCAACTTTGATATATTTTCCCTCCCTTCAGTTCTGACTCCAAACGTCAAATTTGCTCGTGCTTCTTGCAGATGTTGCCACTCTGTTTTTATTTCTCTCTGGCATTTTTGTTCACACCATTTGCTCTTAAATTGCACAGTAAATACTCAACTGGATGTGAACTTGGACGGGCGACAGATGTTGGCCTAGCCACCGACGTCCAGATCCAAATAATCAATTATTTCATGTACATATATGTTTTTTCCCTATATTTCCTATATATCCTTGTGGTTCTTTGGAATTATTGCACATGAATACTACTGACACGCCTAATGTTTATTTCTCATAGAATCCCATAGAATCCCTACAGTGCAGAAGGAGGTCATTCGGCCCATCGAGCCTGCACGGACCACAATCCCACCCAGGCCCTATTCCCGTAACCCCACATATTTACCCTGCTTATCCCCTGACATTACCAGCAATTTAGCATGGCCATTCAACCTAGCCCGCACATATTTGGATTGTGAGAGGAAACCAGAGCACCTGGAGGAAAACCACGCAAACACGGGGAGAATGTGCAACCTCCACAAAGACAGTGGCCCGAAGCCAGTATTGAACCCAGGTCCCTGGCGCTGTTAGGCAGCAGTGCTAACCACTGTGCCACCATGCCGCACCTCAGGAAATACCGTCATGCCTTTCTTGAGCCAACCTTATAAATTACAAGTTAAAATCGATTATGCTCGCGTCTAATAATTAAATGCACTTGAATGAACATTTCCTTCCCTCCCCTGCTTTTGTACATTATAGTTCTTCAAACATTGTATTCCTGCTCTTCCTGCGTCGAGTGGCCTTGTGAGTCAAATGTTAAAGACAACTTTCTGCTTTGCTCTTGAGAAAAGCTGCAGGAAATATTGCGACAGTTCCTCTTTATTTTATCTCTATTAGTTGCATTAATCGCCCTAACAAGCAGATGCATTCACGTAGCTTTGGTAACAAAATATACTTCACCATTTAGATGGTGCATTGCGTATATGCAAGAGAAGTCCATATTTATAACTGTGGCTATCCAAACACAGATCGGCAGAAACATCTATCATTTTAGATTCCCATTTTCTATCGTATCTCAGCTCGTCGCGAGGATATTATAACATATTTTTAAAACAAATTCTGAATTATGCTCATGGCATTGTTACTCAATTCCTTCGCCTTTGTGACTCGCCGGATTTGAATAGCAGAACTGAAACACAGTGACTCAGGGGGTCAATTACTAAGCCAGCTTGGGTAGCAAAAAAAGAGGCTGCAAAACAAGCAGAGCATTTACAGCCGTTTGGGAACACATGCTTTTGAAGCAGCTATTTTAAATCACTGTTTTTTTTAAACAGACAAAGTCATTGGCTTTGGATTAGGAGGCACTAACCTTTGTTGGAGATTCTCTGTGCTTGTGAAAAACAACCTGCAAAGATCGAGGAGATACAATGTTCGTCAAATAGTCCAAATAGTGATCATTTGTTCGCTCTAATGCGCAAATACAGCGATTTTACAGATATTTTTCCCTGGGGCAAGACATTTTGTCAGCCGATGAGGAAACGATTTTGGCGAAATTACTAAGTGAGACAGTGAGACGCCAGCATCCCCATTCTGTGACAGGAATACTAGCATTGTGCAAAGGCTTACAAGATAAAATAAGATCGACCCATCGTCGCTCTCTGCCTATGAAAGCAAGGCTCTCCAATGTCTAGCAAAACCGACAGCATTATTGTTAATGCCTTATGGCACTGGGAGAAACAAACTTACCCAGCGTAAAGAAAAGCAGTTTGAACAACATTTTGAGGTGATATTAAATACGTTGTAAAGACAGAGAATGCTGAGGAAACTGCACTGAAACTCATTTCCTGTTCGTTTCAACGTCAGGCCAAATCACTTTTTTTTCGAAGCACACTTCCCATAACTGAATGTTAACACAGTAGTTTCACAAGATAACGTGGTTGAGTCATGACATTTGTCATGTATAGAATATGACAAAGCTTTGAACATGTCCAATCGTAGGCAATTTCAACTCCAATCAGGAAATCAGAAGATTATGAGTCAGATACCAAGTAGCTTAGCAAAAATATCCAAAGTAGTGTCAATCGGATGTGGACACTTGTTACGTTTTACAGTGTCTAAACTAGCGTGGGAATTGAGTGCGTAAGTGTGTATAAATATGTATAGCCTGAATGAAAAACGAACCTTAATATTGACTAATGTCTCTCTCTCTCTCTGTTGGGCTTGTAGGCAGGCCCTCTTGAGGTACAAATACAGAACGCAGGGAGGCAGCGGAGGTTGAAGAGAGGTGCAATTTCAGCACAAATATGTAACTCCATTAATTGTGCATAAGATGCTCAGTATACTGAATGCACCCTTTATGCAATGCACCATGAAAAGGAGACAGTAAACGTCAAGTCCACAGATTCGAAAAGGTGACACTAAGGGAGCATGGAATGGTTGGGGCCGGTGGAGCAGATAGTAGTGTGGATGCGTGTATGTTCGGGGCGCAGGGTGGGGGGCTGGGGGTATGGCTGCAACACTTTTGTTTTGAAATGCAGAATCCACCATCAGAATAGAATACAGGAAAGACACAGTGAATTGTTTGCAGGACTTTTCGAACATTGGAAACCAAATATGACAATCTGCAGGTGACAGTCTCACCATGTAAAAACATGAAGTTTCGGGACATCCTTTTCAATAAGGTTTTTCGACGCTTTAGTCATCATGTAAAATCATATTATCTGATAAGAAAACATTATTGTGCCAATGAATGATGAACTATTAGGAGATTGTTTCAGTAATTTCTACTCAGCTCTTTTGTGTAGTTTGCGGGTATAAATAACAACAAGAGCAGTTAATGAGCAGTAAAGCATGCACAGCGACCTGAGTGTTCCGTTAGCACTGCTGACGTTTTCAAGACCACAAAATTAATGTGGCGATTGTTCAGAGCGCCAGCATACTTTTGATATTTCGGGGTCATTTTTTTTGTGCAGGATCAAAGTTGACAATTTGACAGCAATTTCATTGATATTGAGTGTGATTGTGTTCACGGGACCAATTGCCAGCGTTACAGTTTTCAGAAGAACACTGTTCACGCTGAATATATCCATTCAGCTAGTACTGTGTGTTGCAGTTCTTGTGGTCAGACTTGCTGTTGTGAATGACAAAAATAGGCAAGGAACAGTTGTTAGTGTGGCATTTCGCACCGAAACGGTTGATGATGTCACGTTCATCGGGATAAGAGTTCTTGAGTGACAACACTTACAATCTAGGTCCTCATTGTAAAAGTTAACAACATGTCGGGTGACAGCAGTTATTTTGTTTAGTCAGTGTGACAGTGGTCAAATATACGATTTTCAGTGTGTGGGCAGTCAGAGTGAAGGTATGATTGACTGTTAATATGACAGTAGTGAGGTATGCATTAGTTGGCATGAAGGTTAGAAACATATCGGTGATAGTTGTGCCAGTGGCCAGGTACTTACTAACAATTTGAAATGTAGGCTGAGAGGCAGAGGTTAGCATGAAAATAACCAGTCTTACAGGGCACAGAACCAGAGCATGAAACCTTGACAATAGCATACAAAATTAACCAGAATGATATCTCCCATGACCCTGCCCTCCGCTATATAAATAATATGTCCAGGGATTGTTCCTTTTTCAATTAAAAAAAATGAGGGGTCACGGTGCCACAGTGCCACCATGCCACGAGACAATGCTTTGATCAATCAGAGTTGACTTGGGCCTCTGAATAAATATAAAATAATTGGGCAACTGTTCGCTGGAGATTTCCCCATGTCTATGCCTCAGCCAATCAGAGTAGAGTTGCCAAAAACATCATTACCATTTGTACATGCAGTATGAATATATTTCCTCTCTGAAATTTGTATTATTTTGCCTGGTATTTTGTGTGCAAGATGAAAAGATTCAACAACATGGCTCGGTTTTCAACATCACTCTGAAAGTGGTTGTTGAGCAAGTGTAAAGGTGACAACTGTTCAGGTGGCAGTATACTACATGATATAATTCTGTAATAACAGCAGTTAGATACATCATTTGAGTGTCATTGATATAACTTCGATATTAGGGTATGAAAAGACCAACAGAGCTAAATCATTCAGACGTATTCACCATTACCAGAGCATTGCCACAATTTGATTCAGGTTGGGAACGAAATATCAACACAAGAACATTTTATATTTCTGCATAAACAATGTTTGGAAAAAGTAACCAGAATTTCAGAAGAGGTGGGGAAATACTTACAGAAAAGGATAACTCTCAAGGACGTTATTGAGTAAGGATCTGGGATCAGACGATCATGAAGTGGAGTCAGCAACTATCGAAATTCGATATAGCACGTGTCACAAAACACTGTTGGGCATAGTTTGTAAACTCTCTCACTGTAGTTATAACATTTGAAAGTGCATCAATTAGGAAATGATTGGCCCACGAGTGGAGAAATTCGTTAGGTTAGAAAAATTTCGAACTATTCGTGATTTAAAACATTAATAAACTATCAGCGCTAAGTGAAATGACCTCAGATCATGCTCACAGATTAGCAGGTGATCTGTCTGCATGAAGACAGTATGAACAAAGTAAGATATTTAAACACGTATGTGATTTGAACAAGTATTTCTGATTTTAACATGTATTTTGGATTTTAAAATGTATTTCAGGTGTGTTTTTAACTTTAGCCAAACTTTAGCCAAATGCAGGCTGTTTTGCGACATGATGGGATGAAGGCTGAGCAGATAAACTACATCCTTTGGAATAATGAAACCACAGAATACACATAGTTTTATCAGCAAAAGTTATGAACTGTTTTGTTCCCAAAGCCACTTCATGAATCGGGCTGTTGAAGTTGTCCTGACAAGACAGTTCTCCTCAGACGTGATAATTTCAGCTGGCTAGTTCGGCCATTGAGAAAATGAGAGTTGGTGGGGATAGTAATTTGACCTTTGTAGCTAAGTGTATGGGTTTGGGCGCCAAGCAGGCACAGTGGTTAGCACTGCTGCCTCACAGCACCAGGGACCGGGTTCAATTCAGCCCTCAGGTTACTGTCTGTGTGGAGTTTGCACGTTCTCTCCGTGTCTGCATGGGTTTCCCCTCGGTGCTCCGGTTTCCTCCCACAGTCCAAAGCTGCGTGGGTTAGGTGGATTGGCCTTGGTAAATTGACTCTTAGTGTCAGGTCTACCAGCTAGGGTAAATGCATGCGGCTATGAGGATAGGGCCTGGGTGGGATTGTGTTTGGTGCAGACGAATGACCTCCTTCTGCACTGTAGGGTTCTATGATTCAAGGTTTCTATGATTCTAAGCTACAAGGGGAAAAGACATCCAGATCCCATGACCAACGAAATCCCATGACGTCAAATGGTAGAATGTATTTGACTAAAGTATATTACAACTGTTCACAATGATTAACGTGTACTAATGATGATTGCTTCATAACTAATGAAAGGCAGGAAAAGCAAAGTTGAGAAAAGTATAAGATTTTTAACGGATGTATAGTTAGTTTACTGATTGGTCAAAAGTAGGCTTACATTAACACTGCAATAAAATTCCTGTGAAAATCCTCAAGACGTCAAATTCTGTTGCCTGTTCGGATACACTGAGGGAGAATTTAGCATGACCAATGCACCTAAGCAGCATGTCTCTAAGACTGTGAGAGGAAACCGGAGCATCTCGAGGAAACCTACCCAGACACAGGGAGAACATGGGGAATCCACACTGTCAGTCACCCAAGCTGGGAATCGAACCCAGGTCACTGGAGATGTGAGACAGCAGTGTTAACCACAGTGCCACCGTGCCGCGACTGCAACCTTCGAGTTGAGTTTGAATGCTGAGGGCATTCTCTTGAGAAAGGTGTTGCCCAGTGCGAAATCTCTCCGATTGTTCGTTGGTCAAATAAAGATACGACTTTAACCGGGACATTGGCTTTGTGAGTCATTGTATTTGCTGAGGATTTTTGGTGATACCTAGTCTCTGAAAAGACCCCACAACACAATGTAAACATTTAATGTAATAACTGTGGGGTCTTGGGGGGAGGGTGCTTAAATCTTCCTATAGACTGGCACAATGTGATTGGCAATAATGGTGCAAAAGTTCCGTCTGTAGCAAATTTTCATGGAAGATACAATTATCTTCGACCTAATATCATAGAACGTGACACAGTTAATCATTAATCATGTAACATAATCCATTGGGGAACAGTGATATTAATACAATTCAATTTCTAATTAGATTTGAAGGTGACGCATTTTGATCACAGACACCATTCTTGAACAAATCCGATTACACAGGTATGAGGGGAGAACAGGCCAAGTGTAAATTGGAAAAAAAGATAAAATGCATGAAGGTACCTGAACAACAGAAAACATTTAAATAAACTATCTAATTTGTTCCAAAATATATGCATTGAAAAATAAAATTTCAGCGAAACATACAGATTCTTTGCTCACTCAGGAGGTCAAGGACAAATTAATGAAAGGCTGATGATGTTGCGATTTGCAGTGAGGAATCTTTGGATTTGGAGTTATCTTCAAAACAACGAAAGTTCATAAAAAGGGGACAATAGAATATTACTGCAAACTATCCAGAAATGTGAAAACAAACTTTATAAAAAAACATTAGTCAGTACATAAAAAGTAATGTACACAAAAGAAAGTTATTCACCACGAAGCTGAGGCAGGATTTTTGTGACGAATGAGGAAATGAGGGAGACGTTATTTTTGTTTTCTGCATTCCCATGAGCAAGCACAAGTTTCGTATGAGAAATGGATAGTAAAACATGCATAAAAAGACTGCAGAACTTAAGCAAAATAGGATCAGCAGAAAAATAGCGTTGGAGAGTTCTAAGAGATAGAAATCTGACTGAACACCATACCTAATTGTCTAGAGCTAGTGGCTCCAGACGAGATAGCTGCAGAGATGGTGGTAAAGCTTCCTATGATATTGTAATATTTCTTTATTTTGCCTTTGGTGTCATTGCATACTACACACACACTTGATCTTAGGTAATGAATTTTGGAAGGTCTAATAAAGACAGGAAATGTACAGTAAACGACAGAACCCTTAAGAGTATGGATAGGCAGACGGATCTGGGTGTACAAGTACTCAGGACACTGAAACTGGCAAGGAATGTTCAAAAGGCTGTCAAAAAGGCATACGGCATGCTTGCCTTAATCGGCTGGGACAATGAGCTTTAAAATTGGCAAGTCGTGTTGCAGCTTTAGAGAACATTAGTTTGGCCACACTTGGAATATAGTGTTCAATTCTGGTCGCCACTATACCAGAAGGGTGTGGAAGCTTTGGAGAAGATATTGGAAATATTTCAGGGTGTTGTCTGGTATGGAGGGCGTTAGCGATGAGGAGCGGTTGGAGAAACTTGGTTTGTTCCAACTGGAACGGCGGAGGCTGAGGGGCGACCTGATATAAGTCTCGAAGATCATGAGGGGCATGGACAGAGTGGATAGTCAGATGTGTATTCCCAGGGTGGAAGAATCAATTACTAGGGGGAATAGGTTTAAGGTGCAAGGTTTAAAGAAGATGTACGAGACAAGTTTTTTTTTTTAAACATAGGGTGTTGGGTGCCTGGAACTCGCTGCCGTGGGAAGTAATGGAAGCAGATACGATAATGACTTTTTAGGGCGTCCGGACAAATACATGAATAGGATGGGAATAGAGGGATATGGAACCCGGAAGGTCCGGGGTTTACATTCTGTCAGGCAGCATGGTCGGTGCAGGCTTTGAGGGCAGAAGAGCCTGTTCCTTTGCTGTAATTTTATTTGTTCTTTGTTCTTTGTAGATTGGAAGTTGGCCAATGTTATCTTGCTTTTCCAGACATGAAGGAAATAATAAATACTAAACTTTAGGCCCATAATCTTATGTTAGATATTGGAGAAAAATTGGAGGCTAATCCTGAGGAAGTGTTATCAATGCAAAGTGGCAAAGAATTATAAAATCATTGTCTGATTAAAATGAGTCAAGATGGTTTTACTGAATGGAAATTCATTTTGCGAAATTCATTCGAATGTTTGAGGATGTAATCAGTAGGGTGAATGAAAGGCAAACATACATGCAATATACCTGGGTTTGCAAAATAAGTGCCTCACAAATCTTCAATAGTTAGGATAGGAGCTTATGTAGCTTGGGTAATGTATTAACATGGATAGATAATTGCTCAAAGCACAGAATGCAGAATGTCAGAGAAACCTGGTTTTATTCAAGGTGGTGGGTGGTGAATAATGTGTTGCCCCACGGATCATTGTTGGGGCCCCCGCTATTTACTATCTACATTACTGTGTTTGCTGAAGGGACAAAGATTAATTCATTTAAGCTTGCTGAAAATAAACTAACTCAGTAATACAGATGGAAGGTTAAGTTTCGGGGAGGACACATGAAGGCTTCAAAAATGAAAGGGTCGAGGAACTGGTGATGCATCAAGATGTCAGGGGGAGTGTAACATAGGGAATTCGGAAGTGATCCTTTTTCAATTTCAGAAGAAACATGTTTTTCCAAACGTGAGAAGCCTCTTAGTGTTGATTTTCAAAGAAATCTGTAGATGTTCATGCAACGAAATAAGAATTTGCCGCGTAGTTGCTACAAGCAGAAAGGCGTTTTGATAGAAACATAGAGAACATAGAGAAACACACACATTAGCGGCAATATACTGGATCCTGGGAGCCTTATCTGCCATTCAATATAATCATGGCGAGTCATCCAACTAAGTAACCTCTTCCCGCTTTACCCCATAACCTTTGATCCCACGAGACCCAAGGATATATCGAACTCCTTGTAAATCTATCATGTTTGCCCACAACTGCTTGCTGTGGTAGAACTTTCCACGGCTTTGTCAATCTCTGGGTGATTAATTTTCTCCTAATCTCAATATAACTTTTTCCACGCCCGATGCTTAATCTGTGACCCCTGGCTCCATCTTCCTCAGCCACCAGAAGCATCCTTCCGGTAATCCCCCCCTCCCCAACGCCCACGTCTCTCTCCTCTCCCCGTCCCCCCTCCACACATAGCAAGAAAGCTCTTCCTCTAATAAGCAGACCGAAACTCCACAGAATGTTCAATGTGTGGTCTCCCCAATGATCTGTTTAGCTGCACAGAGGCATCCCTCTGTGAGTACTCGGAACGTCTTGCGATGAGCGCCAACATATTTGCATTCTTTACACTCTGCTGCACCTGCATACTTACTTTCACCGACTGATGTACAAGGATTCCAGAGTCGCATTACAGACGCACCTCTCAGTCTTTTGCCATGCAGAAAAGTAACTGTTTTAGAACCATAGAACCATAGAAAATTACAGGTCAGAAGCAGGCCTTTTGGCCCTTCTTGTCTGTGCCGAACCATTTTATGCCTAGTCCCACTGACCTGCACTTGGACCATATCCCTCCATACCCCTCTCATCCATGAACCCGTCCAAGTTTTTCTTAAATGTTAAAAGCATTTACCACTTTATCCGGCAGCTCATTCCACACTCCCACCACTCTCTGCGTGAAGAAACCCCCCCTAATATTCCCTTTAAACTTTTCTCCTTTCACACTTAACCCATGCCCTCTGGTTTTCTTTCTCCCCGAGCCTCAGCGGAAAAAGCCTGCTTGCATTCACTCTATCTATACCCATCAAAATCTTATACACCTCTATCAAATCTCCCCTCAATCTTCTACGCTCCAGGGAATAAAGTCCCAACCTATTCAATCTCTCTCTGTAACTCAGCTTCTCAAGTCCCGGCAACAGCCTTGTGAACCTTCTCTGCACTCTTTCAATCTTATTTACATCCTTCCTGTAACTAGGTGACCAAAACTGTACACAATACTCCAAATTCGGCCTCACAAATGCCTTATATAACCTTACCATAACACTCCAACTTTTATACTCGATACTCCGATCTATAAAGGCCAATGTACCAAAGGCACTCTTTACGACCCTATCCACCCGTGACATCACTTTTAGGGAATTCTGTACCTGTATTCCCAGATCCCTCTGTTCAACTGCACTCTTCAGAGTCCTACCGTTTACCCTGTACGTTCTTCTTTGGTTTGTCCTTCCAAAGTGCAATATCTCACACTTGTCTGCGTTAAATGCGATTTGCCATTTTCCAGCCCATTTTTCTAGTTGGTCCAAATCCCTCTGCAAGCTTTGAAAACCTTCCTCACTGTCCACTACACCTCCAATCTTTGTATCATCAGCAAACTTGCTGATCCAATTTACCACATTATCATCCAGATCATTGATATAGATGACAAACAACAATGGACCCAACACCGATCCCTGCGGCACACCACTAGTCAGAGGGCTCCACTCAGAGAAGCAATCCTCCACAACCACTCTCTGGCTTCTTCCATTGAGCCAGTGTCTTATCCAATTTACTACCTCCCCATGTATACCTAGCGACTGAACCTTCCTAACTAACCTCCCATGAGGGACCTTGTCAAAGGCCTTGCTGAAATCCAGGTAGACAACATCCACCGCCTTCCCCTCATCCAATTTCCTGGTAACCTCCTCGAAAAACTCTAATAGATTGGTCAAAAATGACCTACCACGGACAAAGCCATGTTGACTCTCCCTAATAAGTTTTCTTGGGTTTTTTCCCACCGAAGTAGATAACGTTACATTATTCTACATTATACTGCATATGTCATGCAATTGTCTGCTTACTCATAATTTCCAAATCATACTGAATCATCTCTGCATTATTTTCACAGCACATGATCAAATCCAGCATTGTCTCAGCTACAAATCTGCTGGTTTTACATTTAGTTCCCGCATTTAAATCATTTATATGCATTGGACACTAATCCTTGCTGACTCCATTAGTCAATGTCAGTCATTTGAAAATTGACCCCGTTTACTCCTACTGTTTGATGTTGCCTGCCATCTTGTTTTCTACCCATCACAATAAAATACCCCCAACCCCATGCATTTCACTTTACAGGCCAATTTGTGACATAGAAACATCGAAACATTTGGCCCTTCGAGCCTGCTCCGCCATTCATTATAATCATCCCACTCAATAGCCTAATCCTGCTTTTTCCCCATAACCTTTGATCCCATTCACCCCAAGTGCGATATCCAGCCGCCTGTTGAATACATTCAATGTTTTATCATCAATTACTTCGTGCAGTAATGAATTCGACAGGCTTACCAACCTTTGGTTGAAGAAATGCCTCCTCCCCTCCATCCTAAATGGTCTACCCTGATTCCTCAGACTGTGACTTCTAGTTCTGGACTCCCCCACCATTGGGAATACCTTCCCTGCATCTACCCTGTCTAGCCCTGTTAGATTTTTATAAGTCTCGATGAGATCCCCCTCATTCGTCTGTTTTTCAGCGAAAACAATCCTAACCTAGTCAATCTCTCCTCATATATCAGTCCCTCCATGCCCGGAATCAGCCTGGTATGCCTTCGCTGCTGTACCTTCATTGCTGCTCCTGTACTCGAAACTTCTCGCAATGAAGGCCAACGTGCCATTTTCCGTCTTTACCGTCTGCTGCAGCTGCATGCTTAGCTTCAGTGACTGGTGCACAAGGACACCCAGGTCACGCTGTACACTCCTCTCTCCTAATTTACAGCCGATCAGGTAGTTGTCTGCCTTCTTGTTTTTGTTTCCAAAGTGAATAACATCACACATATCCAAATTACACTGCATGGGACATTGAGTAGCCCACTAGTACAAGCTGCCCACATCATTCTGAAGGATCTCTGCATCCCCGTCACAGTTCACCCCCCGCCCCCCATCCACCCCACCGATCTTGGTATCGTCAGCAAACTTTGAGACATTGCGTTTTGTTTCCTCATCCAAATGATTAATATATATTGTGAAGAGCTGGGGTCACAGCACCGATCCCTCTGGCACCCCTCTAGTTACTACCTGCCAATTTGAAAAGCACTTATGAATTCCTACTCTTTGTTTCCTCTCTGCCAACCAGCATTCTATCCATCTCGAAGCTCTTCCCCCAATGTCATGCGCTTTAATCTGGCATGATAATCTCTTGTGCGGCACTTTGTCAAGCCCTTTCTGAAAGTCCAAATATACCACATCGACGGGTACCCCCTTGTCAACTCTACCAAGCACTTCTTCAAAGAATTTCAGCAGATTTGTCAAGCATGATTTCCCCTACATAAATCCATGCCGACTCTGTCTGATCCCGGTACTGCTTTCGAAATGCTCCGCTATAAAATACTTGAGAATGGATTCGAGATTTTTCCCCACTACCGATCTTAAGCCTACAGGTCTGAATTTCCCTGTCTTCCCTCTCACTAAATCTTGCAATCTCCAACGTTTCTTGCATTTGATTTGTGTCCTCTTTTGTGAAGACAGGACCAAAGTATGTATTCAGTTACTCAGCCATTTCTTTGTCCCCTATTATACATTTCCCCCTTGTCAAAAGCCACCTCAAATTTCAACTAAACAGCCACATTCATATGCTACCCCTCATCAACTCGAAAAATTTCAGTATACTTGTGAAGCATAAATCCATGCTGACACTTTCTGGTGCTGCTGGGTTTTTTTTAATGATTGCTCTGCTGATAACATTTTGATAATGGGCTCCAGCATTTTCCCCAGTACTGATGTCAGGCTGACTTCTCCATGCTCTCTCGGTTTCTCTCTATCTCACTTCTCTAAATGGTGGGCTTGAATAAATTACCCTCAAATCCGCAATAATTGTTCGAGAGTTTTAGAATGCTGGAAGGTGAACAGCAATGCATCCATTATTTCTAGGGCAAATTCCTCATGTACTCTGGTATGTAGATGGTCAGGATCTCAAGTTTATATCGACTTCAAAACCACCAAATCCCCCAACACATTCTGACTACAAATACTGATTTCGTTCAGGTCATACCTATCATAAAACCATTTGTGCCCAGAATATATCTAAGAGGTTATATTGCCCTCTTTCATGAAGGGAGAATCAACGGGTATCTGTAGTAGGTCAGCATTGATCTGTTCACCACTAAATAGAAACGTTGTAGGAAGGACAGGGAGGGAGGCAAGAGAGGGGGTGGAGTGGCACTGCTGATCAGGGATAGTGTCACAGCTGTAGAGAAGGTGAATGCTGTGGAGGGATTGTCAACTGAGTCTCTGGGGGTGGAAGTTCAGAGCGCGAAGGGGCCGGTCACTTTGCTGGGAGTTTTCTAAAGACCACCCAATAGTAACAGGGAGGTGAAGGAGCAGATAGGGAAACAGATTCTGGAGAGATGCAGTAATAGCAGAGTTGTTGTGATGGGAGACTTTAACTTCCCAAACATAGGTTGGAATATCCCTTGGGTAAGGGGATTGGGAGGGGAAGAGTTCGTTAGGTGTGTTCAGGAGGGTTTCCTGACACAGCATGTGAACAAGCCTACAAGAGTAGAGGCTGTACTTGATCTGATAGTGACCAATGAACCTGGACAGGTGTCAGATCTCTCAGTCGGAGAGCATCTCCGGGATAGCAATCATAACTCTATCTCCTTTAGGCTTGCATTGGAAAAAGAGAGGATCAGGCAAGCTAGGAAAGTGTTTATATGGAGTAAGGGGAGATAAGAACATAACATAAGAAATAGGAGCAGGAGTAGGCCATCTGGCCCTTCGAGCCTGCCCCGCCATTCAACAAGATCATGGCTGATCTGAAGCGAATCAGTTCCACTTACCCGCCTGCTCCCCATTTCCCCTAATTCCCATATCGATCAGAAAACTACCCACCCGTGATTTAAACATATTCAACGAGGAAGCCTCCACCACTTCAATGGGCAGAGAATTCCAGAGATTCACTACCCTCTGAGAGAAGAAGTTCCCCCTCAACTCTGTTCTGAACCGCCCCCCCCCCTTATTTTGAGGCTGTGCCCTCTACTTCTGGTTTCCCTTCTAAGTGGAAAGAATCTCTCCACCTCTACCCTATCCAACCCCTTCATTATCTTATATGTCTCTATCAGATCACCCATCATCCTTCTAAACTCCAACGAGTACAGACCCAATCTGTTTAATCTCTCCTCATAAGCTACACCCCTCATCTCCGGTATCAACCTGGTGAACCTTCTCTGCACTCCCTCCAAGGCCAATATATTCTTTCGCAAATAAGGGGACCAAAACTGCACACAGTACTCCAGTTGCGGCCTCACCAGTGCCTTGTACAGTTGCAGCAAGACCTCCCTGCTTTTATATTCTATCCCCCTCGCGATGAAGGCTAACATTCCATTCGCCTTCTTGATCACCTGCTGCACCTGCAGACTGAGTTTTTGCGATTCATGCACAAGGACCCCCAGGTCCCTCTGCACAGTCGCACGATGTAATTTTTCTCCATTTAAATAATATTCCAATTTACTATTATTTCTTCCAAAGTGGATAACCTCACATTTGCTAACATTATATTCCATCTGCCAGATCCTCGCCCACTCGCTCAGCCTATCCAAATTTCTCTGCAGACTTTCCGCGTCCTCCACGCAATTCGCTTTCCCACTCACCTTCGTGTCATCAGCAAACTTGAATACCCTAAATTCAGTCCCCTCCTCCAGATCATCTATGTAAATGGTGAACAATTGAGGCCCCAGCACCGATCCCTGTGGCACGCCACTGGTCACCAACTGCCAACCAGAAAAGCACCCATTTATCCCAATTCTCTGCTTCCTGTTAGATAGCCAATCCCCAATCCACGCCAACACCTTACCCCGAACTCTGTGGATTGGATATGAAGACATTAGACAGCAAATTAGAGGAGGAAATTGGAAGGAGGTATTCTCGGGGAAATGTACTGAGGAGAGGTGGCAGTTTTTCAAGGAATGTCTGTCTCGAGTTCTACAGGACAACGTTCCGAGCAGGCAGGGAGGTGTTTGTCGGTTAAAGGAACCGTGGTGCACGAAATCTGTGCGGGACCTAGTTGAGAAGAAAAGGAAAGCGTACAAAAGGCTCAGAGAGCTTGGCGAAGATAGGGATTTAGAAGAGTATACGGCTTGTGGGGAGGGACTAAAGAAGGAAATTAGGAGAGCCAGACGGAGTCACGAGAAGGCCCTGGCAGGTAGGATTAAGGAGAACTCAAAGGGGTTCTATAAATATGTGAAGAGTAAAAGGATGAGACGTGGAGGAATAGGGCCTATAAAAGGTGAAGGAGGGAATGTCTGTATGGAACAAGTAGAAATGGCAGAGGTGCTCAATGAGTATTTTGCCTCAGAGGTTTTCACAGAGGAGAAAGACCTGGGTGGATGTACTGCGGGCGTGCGGTGGACTGAAAGGATTGAGTATGTGGACTTTAAGAAAGAGGTTGTGCTGGAATCTTTGAATGGCATCAAGATAGATAAGTCGCCGGGTCCGGATGGGATGTACCCCAGGTTACTGTGGGAGGCGAGGGAAGAGATTGCAGAGCCTCTGGCCTTGATCTTTGCGTCGTCGATGGAGACGGGAGGGGTGCCGGAGGATTGGAGGATTGCGGATGTGGTTCCTATTTTCAAGAAGGGCAATAGGGATAACCCAGGTAATTACCGACCGGTGAGTCTAACCTCAGTGGTTGGTAAACTGAAGGAGAAGATCCTGAGGGACAGGATATATGAGCATTTAGAGAGGTTTAGTAGGCTCTAGAATACTCAGCATGGCTTTGTCAAGGGCAGATCGTGCCTTACGAGCCTGGAGGAGTTCTTCGAAAATGTGACTAAACACATTGACGAAGGGAAGGCGGTAGATGTGGTTTATATGGATTTTAGCAAGGCGTTCGATAAGGTCCCCCATGCAAGGCTTCTGGAAAAAGTGAGAGGGCATGGGATCCAAGGGGCTGCTGCCTGGTGGATCCAGAACTGGCTTGCCCAAAGGAGGCAGAGAGTGGGTGTCGATGGGTCTTTTTCTAAATGGAGGTCGGCCACCAGTGGTGTGCCCCAGGGATCCGTTCTGGGACCCTTGCTGTTTGTCATTTTCATGAATGACCTGGATGAGGAAGCGGAGGGATGGGTTGGTAAGTTTGCCGACGACACGAAGGTTGGTGGGGTTTTGGATAGTCTGGAGGGATGTCAGAAGTTACAGAGGGACATAGATAGGATGCAAGGCTGGGCAGACAAGTGGCAGATGGACTTCAACCCAGATAAATGCGTCGTGGTCCATTTTGGTAGGTGAAATGGGATGAAGGAGTACAATATAAAGGGAAAGACTCTTAGTACTGTAGAGGATCAAAAGGACCTTGGGGTCCGGGTCCATAGGACTCTGAAATCGGCCCCGCAGGTGGAGGAGGTGGTTAAGAAGGCGTATGGTGTGCTGGCCTTCATCAATCGAGGGATTGAGTTTCGGAGTCCGGGGATAATGATGCAGCTATATAAGACTCTCGTCAGACCCCACTTGGAGTACTGTGCTCAGTTCTGGTCGCCTCACTATAGGAAGGATGTGGAAAAGATTGAAAGGGTGCAGAGGAGATTTGCAAGGATGTTGCCTGGATTGAGTGGCATGCCTTATGAGGAAAGTCTGCGGGAACTCGGTCTTTTCTCCTTGGAGAGACGAAGGATGAGAGGAGACCTAATTGAGGTGTATAAGATGTTGAGAGGCATAGATCGGGTGGACTCTCAGAGGCTTTTTCCCAGGGTGGAAATGTCTGCTACGAGAGGACACAGGTTTTAGGTGCTGGGGGGCAGGTAGAGGGGAGATGTTCGGAGTAAGTTTTTCACACAGAGGGTGGTGGGCGAGTGGAATCGGCTGCCGTCAGTGGTGGTGGAGTCGAACTCAATAGTGTATTTTAAGAGACTCCTGGATGAGTACATGGAGCTTAATAGGATGGAGGGTTATAGGTACGTCTAGAAGTTAGGGATGTGTTCGGCACAACTTGTGGGCCGAAGCGCCTGTTTGTGCTGTAGTCTTTCTATGTTTCTATGTAATCGCAAAGGAATTGCATTTGTTTACAACATTCTGTTTCTCTACAGATACATACAGAAGTTTTTACAGTTTGCTTTTACGTTAACCGCCAGCTTATACTCTTATTCTATTTTCACCTTCTTAATCAATCCATTTGTCTTCCTTTGCTTAATGCTGAACCGTTTCTAATCCTCAGGTCAGCTGCTTTTCTTTTTAACCAGCTAAAGTGTAAGTCTCTTCCTTTGATCTAATACCATGGCTAATTCCCCTTGGAAGCCATGGCTTGGCAAAACTTTCCCGTTTCATGTTTTTTCTGAACGGAAATGAACGAATTTTGCGGTTTTCCCTGCACTCTTTGAATGTTTTCCATTACCTATCCACGTAATCCATTCGAGTAAAGTTATGCAATCTACCATAGCCATTTGGCGCCTCTTACTTTCATAGTTTATTTTGTTTGAACAAAGAACAATCAATAAAATTATTGTTATAAATAAAATCACAGCACTGTAACAGGCCCTTCGGCCCTCCAAGTCTAATTCGATCATGCTGCCCGACTGAACTAGAACCCCTACCCTTCCGGGACCATATCCCTTTATCCCCATGTTATTCATGCATTTGTCCAGACGCCCCTTAAAAGTCACCACTGTATCTGCTTCCACTATCTCCCTCAGCAGCGAGTTCCAGGCATCCATCATCCTCCATGTTAAAAACTTGCCTCGTACATCTCCTTTAAACCTTGCCCTTTGCACCTTAAACCTATGCGCCCATGTAACGGACTCTTCCACCCTGCGAAAAAGCTTCTGAGTATCCATTCGGTCCATGCCCCTCATAATCTTGAAGACTTCTATCAGGTCGCCCCTCAACCTCCATCGTTCCAGTGAGAATGAACAAAGCTTCTCAAACCTCGCCTCATAGCTAATGCCCTCCATACCAGACAATATTCTGATAAATCTCTTGTGCACCCTCTCCAAAGCCTCCACATCCTTCTGATAGTGTGGCGACCAGAATTGAACATGGTATTCCAAGTGCGGCCTAACTAAAGATCTATAAACCTGCACTATGACTTGCCAATTTTTAAACTCAATACCATGGCACATGTCACATGCCTTCTTGACTACCTTCTCCTATGTTGCCACTTTTAGTGAACTGTGTACCTTAACACACAAATCCCTCTCCCTATCAATACTCTTAAGGGTTCTGTCAATTACTGTGTAGTTCCCAACTGTATTAGACCTTCGAAAATACATTACCTCACATTTGTCTGGATTAAACTCCATCTGCCTTCTCTTCGCCCAAGCCCAAACAGAACCATATCCTGGTGTTTCCTCAACCGGTCCTCTTTGCTATTCACAATTTCACCAACCTTTCTGTCATCCACAAACTTTCTAATCAAACCAGTTTCATTTTCTTCTCAATCATTTATATATTTATCTATATATTACAAACAGCAACGGTCTCAGCACTGATGCCTGAGGAACGCCAATAGTCACAGCCCTCCATTCAGAGACGCACCATTCCACTGCTACTGCCTGCCTTCTGTGTCCAACTCAGTTCTCCATCCATCTTGACATCTCACCTCTGAGCCCGTGCGACTTCACTTACTGTACCTTTACTTCCAGGACACTGGACTCCGAATCAATGATGTCATTATCCGTCTTGATGACAAATTATATCATGCAATGCTGATGATCCCCTTTCTTGTTACAAAAATAAACTTTATCAAATGCCCTGCTCTCTAGCTGGCCCGAAACTGAACTCGAAAAGCCAAGTAAAAATGTGGCGACAAGAACAGGTCAAAGGTGGCCTGTATCTCACCTCTGGACTCCCAAAACCTGTCCACCATCTCAAGGTACAATTCATGAATGTAATGGAACACTCTCCAGCTGCCTGGATTAGTGCAACATCAAGAACAGTCAAGAGGCTCCACACCATTTAGGGTAAAACAGCCGCTTAATTCCTATCCTTGCTACAGTGGTAAATAGCAAAGAGAAAAGCCTTATGTGACAGAATGACATAGAAGTGCTGGTTAGATGAACAGAGAAGTGGCAAATGGAAGCTAACCATCGAAAGCGTGATGCAATATGTTTTGGGAGGACTGACATGTCAAGGGAACATACAATGAATGGTAGGTCAGTCGGAACTACAGAGGACGAGAGGAGCCTTGGGGTTCATGTGCATAGATTACTGAAGGCAGCAGGACAACTGGATAAGGTTTTTAGAAGTGCATATAGGAAACTTGCCTTTTTTAGCCAAGGCAGAAAGTATAGGAGCAGGGCAATTATGAATGAGTACAAAGCGCTCGTTAGATGGCAGCTACGGTGCAAGTTCTTATTGCACCATGCAGGAAAGATGTGCTTCCACTGGAAAGGATGCAAAGGAGTTTCACCAAGACGTTGCATGGGCTGGAGGGTTTCAGTTCTAAAGAAAGGCGTGGGTGGAGTTATTTTCCTGCAGAAACTGATGATGGAACCTGATCGAAGCTTATAAAACGAGAGATATAGAGTAGAGAGGAATACACCCTTCCCCTGATTAGAGAGATGGATAACTAAGAACAAACAAAGAACAAAGAACAATACAGCACAGGAACAGGCCCTTCGGCCATCCAAGCCCGCGCCGCTCCCCGGTCCAGGATTTAATCCTGAATCCAGGATCCCCGCCCAATTTTCCAGCCTATCTACATCCTAATATCCTATCCACCGAGCTGTCCCTCACAGCTACGATGCTTTGTTCATCACAACCTATTAACTCACCCCCACCCCCCCATTCCAGACCATGTGATCTCCAGGGAGAGGCGAAAACCCAGAGTGAAAACCCCAGGGCCAATATGGGGAAAACAAATCTGGGAAATTCCTCTCCGACCCCCTGAGGCGATCGAAACGAGTCCAGGAGATCAGACTGGCCCTGATCAGAAAATGCTTCCCAACCCTATTCATTTCCACTTCTGCTTTACGAACACCATCTGAATTCCCTGCCCCCGAGACAGGTTCCCAACTATCCGCAGTCTCGCTCTGTACTGGCACCAGCAAGATGATCATAGAATGAAGCCTTGAAACGAGAAACAAAGAACAATTAGCCCGCGCCGCTCCCTGGTCCAAACTAGACCACTCTTTTGTATCCCTCCATTCCCACTCCGTTCATATAGCTGTCTAGATAAGTCTTAAACGTTCCCAGTGTGTCCGCCTCCACCACGTTGCCCGGCAACACATTCTAGGCCCCCACGACCCTCTGTGTAAAATATGTCCTTCTGATATCTGTGTTAAACCTCCCCCCCCTTCACCTTGAACCTATGACCCCTCGTGAACGTCACCACCGACCCGGGGAAAAGCTTCCCACCGTTCACCCTATCTATGCCTTTCATAATTTTATACACCTCTATTAAGTCTCCCCTCATCCTCCGTCTTTCCAAGGAGAACAACCCCAGTTTCCCCAATCTCTCCTCATAAACAAGCCCCTCCATACCAGGAGGGATAAGGGGAATAGATTTAAGATCAGGACAGGGTTGTAGGGGTGATTGAAGGAAAGATCTTTCCACCCAATTCGTTGCGGGAATCTGGAACCCGCTGTCTGAAAGGGTGGGAGAGCGGAGCACCCTTGCAATATTTAAGAAGCATTTAGATGAGCAGCTATAACGCCACAGTACAGAAGGTTATTGCCTGTGTATGGAAATTTGATTAGAATAGATTGGTTTTTAATGAACGGCGAGAACATGGTGGGCCAAAGGTCTTTTTCCGGTGCTGTAAATCACTGTGATTTTTATAACGTTTTGGTGTATTTACATGTGGGATATGGCGTTGAATTCCTTGGTCTCCACATTACAGAAATTGTATAATTTCATTGGAGGAGGCACAGTGAGTTTAATTAATTTGTTCACTTGCATGAAAGAATCAGATAATTCCTCTCTTACACTTTCAATATTGGAATGAAAGACGATCTCATTGAAACTGACATAAATCTGCATTGCCTTAGTGGGGTGGACGCTAATAAACTACTTTGACTGATTAATGCATCTAAAACACCGCGGCAGAGTCTCAGTTTAAGGGGTTTATTATTTTCGAGTGCTGTGAGGAGAATTTACTTAACTCCAGTGACAGGGAAACTATGGAATTCTGTACCTCGGGGCGTTAAGGACGTCCCATCGTTGAATGCATTGTTTGATTTTAATAGGGAGATTCTTTCCTCTGGTGGAATGAAGGGATAAGGGAAGCGCACAGATAAATGGAGGGAAATCCCTAGATCGAACACAATTGCCTTAAGTGAAGAAACCAGCTCGATTAGGCCTGGTGGACAAGACGAGCTACTATTCATGGTGTTCTCCGGTAAATGCAGAAAAGTGATGTTCAAGGCCAAGTCAGGTCAGCCAAGAACTGCTTTATTGGCTAAGATGGCTTGGTGGGCAGAATGGCCTCATCCTACTTTTACTTGGTCCGATCACTGGAGTGAAACCGTTCGGTGTGGCATGAGTTGTGGAGATAAAGGGACATCGATTGACAGCAACGTACAACAGATACACTGGATCATTCAGGGAGTTTGTTTTCGTAGAGAAACGGGCGTAAATGCATTCCAGAGGTAGAGAAACCAATAACATTTAAAATGTATCTGTCTATGCACTTGACATGACATAACCTACAAGGCTATGTATCTCAAGCCGTACATTTTCATGAAGTTTGATGAAGCAATGTCGGCTAACGTAACCATAAAGTATAGATTATACAGTTCCATGCTGTAAATGTTAAATCATTCAAAGATTTTCATGTGCCACAAAAACAAATGTCACTTTCTATGACCTGCTATTGAGCTGGGCAGAACGTCCAGAGTTTACACCGCAATTAATCCTAGGAAGGATCGTTTCAGGATGATAATTCATGTCGCCGTCTACAATAGGAGGAAACTGAATGGTTGTTCATTCTAACCACTGCAAAAAGAACATATAGAGAGAAAGCTTTTTGTGGTATGCATTGATAGAACACCAAGTAACGCCTGTCCTGCATGAAAGGTGAGAGATGCATTACCCAGTGGCAGGTAAATTTGTGGTGAACAAAGTGAGTTTCAGTCTCCCTTCCAGCGATTGAGTTCAATAATCCTGTCTGCATGTCAGAAATGAACGAGATTTGGAACTAAAAATAAGATAGTTTTATTCCACTATTGCGACACCCTATCAAACAACGAATGTTTCTAACACTTTTCATCCTCTAAATTCCAGGGAAAACCGAAAGAAAACACAAAATGAAGACAAACTGAAAAAATATGTCGGGAAAATAAAGTAGAATCTGCGCAAGCCAAATATCTATACTTGGATTTTGAGGTCACATTTCCTCTTTAGTCACGGTGACCACAATGTCCGATATCTGCCAAGACACAGTTGTGCTGTGAAGGCAAGATAGCCGTCCTCACACAGGAAAATAAATCAGATGCGTTTGCAACGAGCTGCTGGCAAACATGGAAGTGGTTATTGTTAAGAGGACAGGGTATCAATCTTGCTGATTTAAAGTACCAGCCATCTGTATGAATTATGATGATGTGATGAAAGATTAACTTACCTTTGTTTTTTTGTTTGGCAGCATTTGTAATACTCAAGTCTTTAAAAATTGCAATACTGATGGATTAATCTGATGAGATTCAAGAACAGGTGGATTGATACGGAATATAAAACTATAAAAATTGAAAAAATGGCATGCGAAATATTTTTATTATTGTTTGGAATGCCCTGCAATATAAAACGGTGGACAAACGTCTAATTACAAACTTTAAGTGAACTGGGATACCCATTTGAAATACGTTATTTTTAATGTGGAGAAATTTGATAGCTGCGACATTAATTGTCTCTCAGACAGTAAAAAATAGGAATAGCAATAGGCCTTGGAGGCCTCCGAGCCTGCTCTACCAATTAAAATGATCACGGCTGATTTAACAATCACTAACTGTTCTGAATGAATGAATTGTAGGGCGTTATAAGGGGTCTGTTACTCAGCACCTGGGGGTCAGATAGCTCGGTTGGCTGGACAGCTGGTTCGTGATTCAGAGAGATGCCAAAGGGTTCAATTCCCGTACTAACTGACGTTAAACATGTGGGTCCGCCTTCTCAACCATGTCCCTCGCCTGAGGTGTGGTGACCCTCAGGTTAAATCACAACCAGTTAGCTCCCTTGAAGGGAACGAGCAGTCTCTGAACATTATGGATTATGGCAACGTGAGAATTCTTCGGTAGGTAGTAAAATGTTAAGAACCCCCACTTGTCACGCTGGTGACCGGGGTTCAATTCCACGACGGGGAGCTGCAAATTTGTTCAGAGTTGCGCTGGCAGTCGAAGTTTGCACTGCCCCCTCACTGCGCCAGGGACCACGTTCAATTCCGGCCTTGGGTGACTGTGCGTGGAATTTGCACATTCTCCTCATGTGTCTGTGGCTTTCCACCGGATGCTCATGTTTTCTGCCATAGTCGAATGATGTGCAGGTTACGTAGATAGATCAAAATTGACCTTCAGTACCGCAATATGTGTAGGCTGGATGGATTAGCCATGTGGTGTTCTACGAGGACGGGGTAAGATATTTGTCAGAAAGGTGGCGCTGATTCAATGGGCTGAATGACCTCCTTCTGCACTGCAGGGATTCTATGAAGTTCAGTAGGCTTGGTTTATTTTCACAACCCAGGGGTAATAATCTGGAAGTAACGATTTCAATCATACCACGGATTAAGTGATTTTGTTTTTATATTTCCAGAGATGATCACAAAACCATTGCCAAACTATATTGTTTAATGACCTTCAGGGAAAGAAAACTGCTGTCCTTACCTGGCTGGGCTGACATGTGTCTCTAGGCCAGAATAATGTATTTCACTCTTAAATAAGGAATGGTGAATAAATGCTGGCCTCGCCAGTGCTGCCCTCACCCCATGAACAAATAAAACATTCTCACTGACTATTAAGTCACAAATCGATTAAAATTATGTCTATTTTATCACACTGCCCCGCAAACAACACCATCTTATTTCCTCTTGTCCTTCACACAACTATGCGTTGAAATATCCTCTCGACATTCATCCTGTCTCATCTTTCTCGTAATATCTAACTGTCTTGTTGGTTCCTATCATGTTACCTCTCATCCTTCTGAACTCCACCAGTACAGAACCGAACTGTTAAAAACCTTTCCTCATATGGCAATCTCTCCATACCGGGGATCATCCTAGAAAAGTCCCTCTGAACTGCCTCTGCTGATGATGACTTTTAATTTGGATGTTCTGGAAGGGAGATGAATGATTTCAATTCTATTTTTATCTTCGGAACAGCCAGAACAAACTAATAACAATGGTCAATACGGGTGGAAGAAAGACAGGTTGATATAATAAGTAGAAACATAAGCATTTTGCAAGAGAGGATTGAGGTAAAGAAGTGTCAGCAACAAAATATTAGTGGCATGAGCAGGTTATTCAGGTTCTAGAGCAACGTCCATCATTCTAATAGATCGTGAATTATATCTCTATATTTCTAGAATATGTAGTTTCTTAATTAGCTGGACGTACGCTGTGCGATTACGGTGCATAGTGTCACATTCGGACAATTTGTTTATTGAGGCATTAAATAAAACTCGAACTGACTCCGCTTGTGAATCTTAATTTCTAAGAAATTTCAATAAGTCACATGAACAGTCAAGTCTGTTTTGAGTAGAGTATTTAATATACAATTAAGCTGTGAGTCCCACGTGTGGGATGTGAACGTGAATTCCTGGAGCATTACCGTTAATTTACTGTTTAGTTGCGCATGACAATTCAAAGCACAATCGAAGTCAGTGAACCCAATATGGTTTTATGCTGAATTCTGGGACATAAGCTCAACAGATGACTTGGTCTTAGCAGCACACTGAAAATCAATAAGGAAGAAAATTGCATGCACTAATTCTCGTCAAGGCGTCCATCGTGAACAATTGCCACCCATCGAAATTACAATTATCAGCTTCATGTTCTAAATAAACGTCCCACTGAGCAAAGGAGAAACAAATATTAATATGTATTCAATCATTAAGCCCTGTGTTTTAATAGTGCAGCTTAATGCGTGGTGTGTAAAGGAGGACACTTTATTTCAGAGTATTCAACCACCTTTGTTTTTTATTGGCATTACGTTCTGTACTTAGCATTTGTACCTCTATAGTTCCTTTAAATTTCAATATCCAGGAGTTGAAAGTGTTATACTTAGCACAGCAATCACTTACGAGCATTGATGTGCAACTTATACTGACGTCGTGTAGTTGCTGTAAATATCTACATTTTGCAAAACAATCATGTAATTTCAATTGACTTATACTAAACATTGACAGATATAACGACAACCTACTAAAGCAATGCGGTTGTTTCAGCAGTAACATATTAATCAGTGAAGATTTTTTAAAAAACGTTACCTACAGATCAATTAGACTCCCCAAAAATTCCATGTTCAGAGGCATCATATGCTGTCTTATCACAGGTAAAAGCAAACATCAACTTTGTTCGCACCAATATTCTGTACAGATGCTATATTAACACTTTGTAAAACGATGTATTAGTTTTAAGGATATAAAATGTTTGTACTGAAATAAAAGTAGCTCATTGTAAGTAACCAAATAACAACAACCTTTAAATGACATATCCAAATCATCGAGTCTGTGATAGGGATCTGAACTAATATAAGTCAAATAATTTGTTGAGGAGATGAGCTCAAGACATCAAACATGATGGCATCACAAAATGTGTTCGATCCTGAAAAGGTGGTCGAGGAAAATATGATAAAACGTTTGTTTATCCAAGGAATACATTATTACAGTAGCAATATCAAGTTTTAAGGCCTTGGATGGTCCCACGTGTGACTAAAAATGAGTAATTATATAAATATATGACCATCATACCCAAAAAACTAATTTCAAATTCATCGTGTCCAACTGGACCCATCATTGATTGAGCACGCTTCTCTTATGCCAGTTCAGAATTGGTCTTGCCTCATTTAGGTCATTCCAAATGTCGTAACATTGTTGATCACGCTATGCATTGTGGTTTGGCATAAGTTAGTAAATCGGCGCTTTGACTGAGAAGTTGCCTGTTTGCCTGAATTATTGTCTGCTTTCCAAATGGAAGTATAAGTTATGGAGAGAGAATTAATTTTGAGAGAAAACCTGGGTCCAGGGGCGATCAGGACACCAAGACCCGCTATACACTAATAAATTCCTGCCCTCTCTTTAATAGATGCAAATTTACGATTTATTCCAGGTTTTCGCAGAACAGTGGCAAAGTGGTTAGCACTGCAGTCACACAGCTCCTGGGATCAGAGTCCAATTCCGGCCTTGGGTGACTTTCTGCGTGAACATTGCACATTCTCCCTGTCTATGCATGGGTTTCCTCCGAGTGCTCTGGGTCACTCCCACAGTCCAAATATTTTCAGGTTATTTGGATTGGCTATGCTAAATTACCCTTTGTGTCCTAGTATGTGTAGGTTAGGAGGATTAGCCACAGAAATTGAATGGGGTAACGGGGATAGGATGGGGGCAAGGGCCTGAAAACGATAATCTGTCAAAGAGAGGTGTAGATTTGGTGGGCCGAATGGCCTCTTCAGTAATGGAGGGATTCAGTGATTCTATGATTCTTTGTGAAGACAGAAAAAAAGTATTGAGTTACTACACCATTCTTTTATTTCGCGTCTAAATGGTTAACATCTCAAATGAATACGATTAAGCTTTAAGCTCAAACGATTCATCAGACCGACACCATCAGCGGCCCATGTATTGCCAATAGAGCACGCCCTTCGATGGTACAATTCCACATCCATTTCACTGGATTTAAATTACACCATCGAACCTGTTTCCGCAAGAGCAAAGAATAAGAACAAACCTGACCTTAGAAACATTATTTTGTTACATTTTTTAAAATATTCTGGCGTTCAGATGACATTGTGGGGTTGACACACGGAAATTGAGGAGCCGACAATTGCAACAATGTGGTATTTGTCTAGAAATGTTTAAACAAAAACACAACTTAACTGAAGCTGCTATTTTTTATACATTGGTCACATGAAACTATATTTCTTGCGGTTGTGTTATTTCTATTTTCACATGCAATGGGTACATTTGGGAAATCAGCTGCTGAGTTTTTAACATGCATTTCGGCATAATGCTAACCCATAGCTTATCAATCGTTCCCCAGGTTGAGGAGCTCAGGAAATTCACAAAGCAAGGCGCGGTTCGGTTCCCCTTGAAGAATTGCTGAAGTAACCGGCTATAATTAGTGAACTAAGTTGCCAAGTTGGTAAATATTTGCACAAATCTTATTTGAAGACTGACAGAACTGCTTGATAGAATATATAAGTCCCTTTCATCGCAAGGATTGTCGGGTTACATGATGTCCATGCAGCTCAGACGTGCTGTTTTTGTAACATGCTAAATTCGAAGATATTTTGACGCACAGATGATTTGAGAACCTCATAATTGATCCCTAAGAATAAGGCGCCATCATCTGGAGTTCAGTGGTAAGGGATGGACTGACGTTCACTGTCACCTCCCAAAGCTGGAAGCGATCATGATAAGGACAGCTGCTGTGCGTGGTGGCAATTACACATTACCAAAAGGCATCCATAATAATTTCTAGACGTCCCAGTCATTATAGTGGGAACAATCAGACACATTGTGGAATCAGAAAATACTGAGTCTAATTACTTTGATTAAATTGCTACATGATTATATACTTCTGGATGTTAATTTTAATAGAGGGAGATTCAGCGTTAACTACTAACACGTTGAAAAAAATGGTTTCCGTTTAAAAATGAAACATTAAAAAAGATCCAAATGTACTATATCTCACGACCATGCACCCAAAATTGTATGATCATTAATTTCTCAGCAGAATTTGCATACGATGTTTCTTTTCCTTTTTTTTGAGGAAGCTAGTCGTGTTGCAATGGAACTGCATGAACGAATTCAAAAATTACTTCCCGAGTGGTGGAGGCTTTCATCAAATACAGGTAGAATACAAATCCCTACATCAATTCCCTGTTAACAGTTTTGTCATCTCATTTGCTGATCTTTACCTCCATTTCACCTTGCAGATCTTTTTCTTCATCGATCAGTGTCCCTTCAATTACAGAGTTCCATCAGTTCTAATCACACAGAAAAAAGAACCTCAAAGACAATTTTTCAACACGCGCATTCAGTTCCAAAAAAGCATTTAGACTGTGCTTGATCATATTGCATGTTTACTTGGAGGTGGTGGCACAGTGGTTCTGTTACTGCGTTAGTTCCTTCAAAGTATCGGCTTATTTTCTGGTGGCATCAATTAAATTCCCTCCATTTTTGTCTATCTGAAAAGCTAGCACTTGCACAAATAACAAAAAAAAAGGTTCACTAAAAAATTAAGGAAAGGGTGTCTCCAATCATTATCTGGTCTGGCCCACGTGTGACATCGAAACCATTGTAATTTGATTGACTCTTACCTGCCCTCAACAATGGGGCGAAATAGTCTACCAGCTCCAGTTATGTTATAGATGGGCAATACATTTTGTCCTTTATATCTCTGCCCGATTTGAAGAACCCATGATAGAATAAATTAAGATACAAAGAGTCAATTGATACCCAAACTCTCGTGATTTCATCTTGCTTTTTCGGGTCGGTCATCCGCTTTTCTGCTACACCACATAGGTTCCTGAAAGGCAAGACTCATCGAAGATCTTGTGCTGTTGTTAAAATGATAAGGGCGTTGAAGTAATTCGAACATTAGTACAAAAACTGACATAACGAAGGATAGCAGTGAGAATTTTTTTTTACATTTGTATGAAAACGAAGGCTAGCAGCAGAGGGCGTAATTCCAATACAGAGTGAGATACAGAGCAGTTAACGATGGGAAACAATGGCAGAATCTTGGAGGTTCTTTTTTCCTCAATCTACATCGAAAATATGAACATCATTTGAATATAAGAAGGGAGAGGAGAATGGTGGCAAAGTACCTTAAATGATGAAGATCACTGGAGGGACAGAATAATAGCTGTTAGGAATAATTTTGGTTGCTAATATTGACGATGCACGTGGAAATGACGGCACACATCTTACGTTTTCAAGGAAGTGGCTGCAGAGATAATGGATGCATTCCTTACGTGTTCTAAAGATAGCCAAATTCTGGAAATGTCCCAGATGATATGGAAACGAGACATGTCACATGAATGTTCAGCAGCTGAAGGAAAATGTTAATCCAATATCTGTCAGGGACAAAATCCGAGAACCACTATTAAGGAGGTAGCCGCTGAATATTTAGTGAATCACAATATAACCAAGTCGACGTGGTTTCGTGGAAGGGAACTCATGTTTCAAATTCATCTTGTTCTTTGACGATGTAAAACAATTTAATAGACTCGATGACCCGGGTGCAATGTATTTGAATTTCGAAATGTAGACATTTGACAACATGTGAAATAAAAACTTCCTGATCAATGTATCAATTCATAACTTTGGGACTGGTATATTAGTCTGAGAGGAGAGGTAGCAACAAAGAGTTATTCTCGATTAATCGTGTTGTTCAAATTGCTAAATTGTAGCTGCTGGACTGCCACTCGGCTAAGTAATGGAACCTCACACCATGTGCCATCTGTATTAATCACATGTGTTATAATTCAGCGCAGAATCTCCAAAGTGTTTCATAAAGTCTGCCTGGATCATAAGTTTTGCAATTTGAATTTGGATAGGGTAAGCATGGAATATTACACTTCAGGTATGATTCAAATGACCCAGCACGGAGTGTTTATCAAACAAATTGTTTTTAAGAGTACAGTTAACATTTAGCAATAACTTTTACCAATAACAAACAAGAAAGCAAAAAAACACCCATGATAATGTATAACGCTTAATAAATATAAGAAATATTCTAATCAAAGAAACTTCCCGATAGAAAGCCCTTGCCAAATGTTTAGCACAGAAAATACGAATGTTCACGTGACTCTGCAAATTATTCCCTTGGTTGGAGGATTGAAATTCTGACGTTTCAGCTTTGTAACTTCGATATGCCCTCTTGATGCTCACAGAGACTGCCTGCCATTTGAAAACCAACACAGTTTATGACACTAAAATCAAAATACAAAATGAGTCCTTGGATTCTTCTGGGGAGGAAACACCTGACTTCGACTTGTTAACCAATCTCCCCCCTCAAAATGCAGGGTCATAAGATATGCCAGAAAGTACCTGAGGCCCAAAGTACACATAATCAGAAACCCCATTTAAAACACTGAAACAATAATAAATGACTTCTAGATGCAAACGGTGCCGCAATTAAACCAAAAACACTGCTTATAAATTGCACAGAACATGATTTTTTTAAAAATCATTTATTAAAGGTGCACGAGCATCACATCTGGACGAAGCAATAGACTGTTGTTGCACAAATTTCTATTTTAATGCGAAGATAATTAGGAACATTGTCTCTGACGAGAGCACAGATAGTCCAAAAAGTCATAGTGTCTGCATATGGTCAAAAAATAATTGCACTGTGAAGTAAAACGTAGGATAAATTAAATTGCCAAATATAGCCTGAATAATGCGAAACGAGGAGTATTATTTAACTGCAGAACTGTGCAGTACAAATCATGGGAGTTACACTTACACATACACCACACAAAAGAGGATAAATGAAGGAAGTGACAGAAAGTGAAATTGTGGAAAAATATTATTACTTTTGCATTGAACATTAGTGAGAAGGCACCTGGAGTACTGTTTGTAAGATTGGAAAAGTTCCGTAAGCAATGAAACAACTGTATTGGATGCAATTCAGAAAATGTTCATTGAACTGTTGCCTGGAATGCAATTGCTGTCTTTTGAATAAATTGAAGCTGGTTCTACCAATGAACGCAATGATTAGTGGCATGCCATCTTATTTCATAGAAAAACAATATAGTTGTGTGGGCAGTTGATATTTGCACGATGTCTCCCTTCAAGGAAGATCTAGAACTCGGTGACGCGCGTGTTTGTGCGCGTAGCATGTGTGTGTGTGTGTGTGTGTGTGTGTGTGTGTGAGATGGGGGTCGGGGGGAGGGGGGGGGGAGTGATTTCTAAAATAAGGAAATTCCCATTTCAGGTTGAGATGCAAAGGATTGTTTGTCTTGATCAAAGGATCATTTTGTCTCTTTAAAATAGTTATTACTCTTTGGCACTTGTTTCCACAGAGTGGAGTGAAAATTGGCTCACTGAACATGTTCAAGACTGAGCTAGTCAGATGTATTTTAGATAATGGAATTTTGGGGAACATTGAAGAAAATATGGCTGAACCGTCAAAATTATCTTCCCGAATAATGAATAGGCTCAAAGGACCAAATAGCCTTTTCCTGCTCATTTTTTTTTAGACGGGAGAGGGGGAATCATATATCTAACCAGTCGAATCTCATGTGTTAGAATTTGCATTGTATTAATCAGATGCACTGTTAACCATTAAATTTCAAGCATATACCGTTAAACGGCGAATAAACTGTTCTTCTAAATTGGTTATTTTGGCCTTGCTGTTTTCCAGGTGTATTCTAACTTATTCCATTACATTCTCACTAAGATATTGTGACCAACAATATTACAGAGCGTTAGCTAGTAATTGCTGAAGATATACAACTGCGTTTCTCCTTATTTGTATTGATTGACTCTGAACTGAGAACACTATTCGCCATGACTTGCCAAATATTTCTATAGATACTTTTTTGGAAGAAAGACCCATGGCGATATCAAGAAATGCTAAGGAGAACTGTGATAGCAATGTTTGGCATTATATGGAGCAATATTACAAGAAGTTCAACTTACATAGCAGTGTCTCTGCAAAGAGTTAAACCTGGAGACTTTGGTGAGTGGGAGAATTTTCTAGGTTTCAAATGTTGAGTCATTTCTTTTTTTTGCAATTCTCGTTTTGTATCAAAATGAATGTGAACCATATTTTGCATTGTATGAGCTGGTATAATCAGTAATAACACTTTCTGCTTTTTGGTCTTGAACATTTACTTGATTGGTTGGCCAACGTCGAATAGGTAATTACTATCTCTATGGACGGACTCAAGTATTTGTATCTCAACTTGTATAACTACAGAATGCTTTTGCGAAATCACAGAATAAATATATTGACATCCAGTTCTGTGAATGCAGCTCCACAGAGTAATAAAAGTTGTGCGCAAGGAAATTTGGGGTAGTTTTGGAAGAGGCTGTTTTCTGATATGGAAAAAAATACAAACAGGGTGTTCCGATAGAGCATAGGGTGATAATGAGGCCAGAAATCTGAATTGTAGATGCACGAACTAAATTTAACAGGTTAAATAAGGTGCAATCTGGATTAAAACATGAATGAATAGACAGATCGCTTCGTCAGATCATGTTTGTTCATTTCAAAGAAGTTGTTTGCAATGCCATTCCCTATGACAAATGTAATACACTCCACGCCTTTAAGGAATCATTTGTGCAGGAAATGCGTGTAGCGTTTTGCGCTGTAAAGACATTGCACGAGTCACAGGTTCAGTCAGGTAGATGGGTGACCGCCAGGAGAGGCAGGCAGGTAGTGCAGGAGTCTCCTGTGGCTATTCCCCCTTCAAACAGGTATACCGTTCTGGATACTGTTGAGGCAGATAGCCTATCAGGGAGAGATACCAGCCAGGCCTGTGGCACCACAGCTGGTTCTTCTGTGGAGCACGGTGGGCAAAGAGCAAGCGAGCAGTAGTAATAGGGGACTCGCTAGTTAGAGGCACGGGCAGGTGATTCTGTGGCAGTGATCGAGACTTCCGGATGGTGTGTGGCCTCCCTAGTGCCAAGGTCAAGAATGTCTCTGTGCGGCTGCAGGACATTCCTAAGGGAGAGGGTGAGCAGCCAGAATTCTTTGACATATTGTTACCAACGACATAGATAGAAAAAGGGATGAGGTTCAGAAGTGTGAATATAGAGAGTTAGGCAGACGGCTAAAGTGCAGGACCATGAAGGTAGTAATTTCTGAACTACTACCATGTGTTAGTGAGAGTAGGAATAGGAAGATTAGGCAGATGAATGTGTGGCTTGAGAGCTGGTAAAGGGGGCAGGGATTCGGATTTGTGGATCATTGGGATCTTTTCTGGGGAAGGGGTGACCTGTTCCAAAGGAACGGGTTACATATGAACTGCAGGATGACTAACATCTGGCGGGGAGATTAGCAAGAGCCACTCGGGAGTGTTTAAACTAGTTTGGCAGGAGGAGGGACACAACGCAGTCGGGAGACAGAAGAGAAGTTTGAGGATCGCATAGAAGTTAAAAAGGGCACATTAAGTAGTAAAGGCAGTGTCAGTCGTCCTAGTACCCGACAGATCAAGCACAAGCAAGACAGCGAGCAAGGGAAGTCAAGATTAAACTGCTTTTCTTTCAAGGCAAGAGGCCTGACGGCCAACACAGTTCAACTCCCGGCATGGATGGGTACGTGGGACTGGGATACAATAGCAATTTCTGAAACATGGCTAAGAGAGGGACAGGACGGGCATCTCAATGTTCCAGGGTTCAGAAAATACAGAAAAGATAAAACAGGAGGTAAGAGAGGAGGGGGAGTTGCAATTTTGATTAGGGAAAGCAGCACAGCAGTACTGAGAGGGCATATATCTGAGGGTTCGGCCACTGAGTCTACATGGATAGAACTGAAAAATAAGAACGGATAAATAATTTTGATTGAGTTGTACGATAGGCCCCAAAATAGTCAGCAGGAAATTGAGGAACAAATATGTAAGGCGATTACAGCTAGCCCCAAGAACAATAGGGTGGTAATAGTAGGGGATTTTAACTTTTACAAAATTGACTGGGACAGCCATAGTATTAGAAGGTTGGATGAAGAGAAATTTGTTGCTTGCATTCAGAAGGCGTTTCTCACTCAATATGTGGGTGGGCCGACTAGAAAGGGGGTGAAACCTGACCTCCTGTTGGGATATAAGGAAGGGCAGGTGATAGAAGTGTTAGTGAGGGATCACTTTGGGACTAATGACCATTATTCTATTAGTTTAAATATAGCTATGGAGAATGATAGGTCTGGCCCAAAAGTTAAAGTTCTAAATTGGGGCAAGGCCAATTTTGATGTTATCAGGCAGGAACATTCAACAGTTAATTGGGGGAGTCTGTGGGAAGGCAAAGGGACGTCCGGTAAGTGGGAGGCTTTCAACAGTGTGTTAATCAGGGTCCAATGTAAACACATTACTCCCAGAGTGAAGGGCAAGGCTGGCAGAAGTAGGGAACGCTGGATGACTCGGGATATTGAGGCCCTGGTCTCGAAGAAGAAGGAGGCACATGACATGCATATGCAGCTGGGATCAAGTGAATCCCTTGAAGAATATGACGGGTGCAGGAGGAGATTGAAGAGAGATATCAGGAGGGCAAAAAGGGGACACGAGATTGTTTTGGCAGATAATGCAAAGAGCTGCCACAAACCCATCAAGGGCAAAAGAGCAACTAGGACGAGAATAGGGCCTCTGAGGGATCAACGAGGTAATCTATATGCAGATCCACAAAAGATCAGGGAGATCCAAAATGAATATTTCTTATCAGTATTTACTGTTGAGAAAAGCATGGATGTTAGGGAACTTGGGGAAATAAATACTGATGTCTTGAGAGGTGTACGTATTACAGAGAAGGAGGTGCTGGAAGTCTTAAAGCGCATAAGGTAGATAAATCCCCGGGACCTGATGAAATGTATACCAGAACATTGTGGGAGGCTAGGGAGGAAATTGCGGGTCCTCTAGCAGAGATATTTGAATCATCGATAGTCACAGGGGAGGTGCCTGAAGATTGCAGGGTGGCAAATTTTGCGCCTTTGTTTAAAAAGGGCTGCAGGGAAAAGACTGGGAACTACAGGCCAGTGAGCCTCACATCTGTGGTGGATAAGTTGTTGGAAGGTATTTTGAGAGACAGGACATACAGGCATTTCGAGACGCAATGACTGATTATGGAAATTCAGCATGGTGTGTTAAAAAGCACGTCTCACAAATTTGAATGCATTTTTGAAGGGGTAACCAAGAAGGTAGATGAGGGCAGTGCAGTTGGTATTGAATACATTGTCTTTAACAAGGCCTTCGACAAGGTACTGCATGGCAGGTTGTTGCATAAGGTTTAATCTTATAGATTCCAGCATGAGGTAGCTAACTGGATGCAAAATTGGCTTGATGACCTAATGTGGAGATGCCGGCGTTGGACTGGGGTAAACACAGTAAGAAGTTTAACAACACCAGATTAAAGTCCAACAGGTTTATTTGGTAGCAAAAGCCACACAAGCTTTCGGAGCTCTAAGCCCCTTCTTCAGGTGAGTGGGAATTCTGTTCACAAACAGAGCTTATAAAGACACAGACTCAATTTACGCTCGACAATCACCAGGCAAGACTGTTCTCTTCCTGTTGGGGAGCACTTCAGCGGTCACGGGCATTCGGCCTCTGATATTCGGGTAAGCGTTCTCCAAGGCGGCCTTCGCGACACACGACAGCGCAGAGTCGCTGAGCAGAAACTGATAGCCAAGTTCCGCACACACGAGGACGGCTTCAACCGGGATATTGTGTTCATGTCACACTATTTGTAACTCCCACAGTTGCGTGGACCTGCAGAGTTTCACTGGCTGTCTTGTCTGGAGACAATACATATCTTTTTAGCCTGTCTTGATGCTCTCTCTACTCACATTGTTTTGTTTCTTAAAGACTTGATTAGTTGTAAGTATTCGCATTCCAACCATTATTCATGTAAATTGAGTCTGTGTCGTTATAAGCTCTGTTTGTGAACAGAATTCCCACTCACCTGAAGAAGGGGCTTAGAGCTCCGAAAGCTTGTGTGGCTTTTGCTACCAAATAAACCTGTTGGACTTTAACCTGGTGTTGTTAAACTTCTTACTTGATGACCTAAGCCAGAGGGTGGTTGCCGAGGCTTGTTTTTCAAACTGGAGGCCTGTGACCAGCGGTGTGCCTCAGGGATCAGTGCTGGGTCCACTGTTATTTGTCATTTATATTAATGATTTGGATGAGAAAATAGGAGGCATAGTAAATTTGCAGATGGCACCAAGATTGATGGCATAGTGGACAGTGAAGAAGGTTATCTCGGATTGCAACGGGATCTTGATCAATTCGGCCAGTAGGCTGACGAATGGCAGATGGTGTTTAATTCAGATAAATGCGAGGTGATGCATTTTAGTAGATTGAAACAAGGCAGGTCATACTCAGTTAATGGTCGGGCGTTGGGGACAGTTACAGAGCAAATAGCTCCTTGAAAGTGGAGTCAGAGGTGGACAGAGTGGTGAAGAAGGCATCCAGCATGCTTGGTTCATTTTGTCAGAACTTTGAATACAGGAGTTGGGGCGTCTTGCTGAAATTGTACAAGGCATTGGTAAGGCCATACTTGGGATACGGTGTACAGTTCTCGTCACCTTATTATAGAAAGGATATTATTAACCTAGAAAGAGTGCAGAAAAGATTTACTCGGATACTACCGGGACTTGATAGTTTGAGTTATAAGGAGCGCCTGGATGGACTGTGGCTTTTTTCTCTGGAGCGCAGAAGGCTGTGATCTCACAGAGGTCTGTAAAATAATGTGGGTCATAGATCAGCTAGATAGTGAACTTCTTTTCCAAATGGTAGGGGAGTCTAAAAGTAGAGGGCATAAGTTTAAGTTGAGAATGGAGATATGCAAAAGTGTCCAGAGGGGCATTTCTTTCACGCAGAGGGTGGTGAGTGCCTGGAACAAGCTTCCAGAGGTCGTAGTAGATGCGGGTACAATTTTGCTTTTAAAAAATATTTAGACATTTACATGGGTAAAATGGGTAAAGAGGGATGTGGGCCAAATGGGGGAATTGGGATTAGATTAGGTATTTTAAAAAGGCGGCATGGACAATTTGGGCCGAAGGGCTGTTTCTATGCTGTAAACCTCTATGTCTCTAAGAGATTTTGCATCGCTTGGACCGATATTAATGGCAGGTTAGTGGAATGAGAGTCAATCTCATTGAGACATCTCTAATTCTCAGAAAGTTTGGCAGTGTGGATGTTTAGATGTTGTCCCTGCTTGCAGGAACAGCTGACCTTATATCAGAGGAGGGGTCGTTCAGTTAAGACAGAGCTGAGGAGGAACCTCTTGTCTGAGCGGGTAGCACATCTGTGGAATTCTTTACCGCAGAGATCTGTAGAGGCTGCGCAATAAATATATATGTAAAGCTGAGATAGGCAGATGTTTAATCAGCCAGTCAATCAAAGGCTTTGTCGAAAGGGTGGGGAAGTGGAGTTAAACATCATCATATCAGACCTCTCGTAATCTCATGAAATGGCGGAGCACACGCTATGGGCCGAATGGCCTACTTCTTCCACTACATCTTCTGGTCTTCGAATGATAGCTGCTTGTGCAATAAGTTCTAAGATGTGGCTACTGAGATGCAGAGAACGTCAAGCTAGATAACCAGTGGTGATACAAAAGAATCAGCAGAGACTAGAAATGCTGGAGTTGCCAGGGTTCTTGTCACCTTCAAACTTGTATTCAGCACTTGCAATTTCCAGAAGTGGATACATTTTGAATCCGTGCAGTACAAACTATGCAAAGGGGTAAATGGTTGTGTTTCTGTTTGGCGATCAGTGACTAGTAGTGTGCCTCAGGGATCAGTGTTGGGACCGCAATTGTTTACGATTTACATAGATGATTTGGAGTTGGAGACCAAGTGTACTGTTTCAAAATTGGCAGATGACACGAAGATCGGTTGCAGAGTAAAGTGTACAGAGGACGCTGAAAGTCTGCAAAGGGATATAGATAGTCTAAGAGAGTGGGCGAGGGTCTGGCAGATGGAATACACTGTTGGTAAATCTGAGGTCATCTATTTTGGTAGGAATAACAGCAAAATGGATTATTATTTAAATGGTAAAAAAATCCAGCATGCTGCTGTGCAGAGGGACCTGGGTGTCCTTGTGCAGGAATCTCAAGAAATTGGTTTGCAGGAGCAGCAGGTAATTAAGAAGGCAATTGGAATTTTGTCCTTTTTTGCTAGGGGGATGGAGTTTAAAAACAGCGAGGTTATGTTGCATCTGTATAAGGAGCTGGTGAGGCCACACCTGGAGAAATGTGTACAGTTTTGATCTATTTACTTGAGAAAGGAAATACTGGCACTGGAGGCGGTGCAGAGGAGATTCACGAGGTTGATTCCGGAGCTGAGAGGGTTGGATAATAAGGAGAGTCTGAGTAGACTGGGGCTATACTCATTGGAATTCAGAAGAATGAGGGGAGTTCTTATAGGAACATATAAGATTATGAAGGGAATATCTAAGATAGAAGCAGGGAAGTTGTTTCCACTGGCGGGTGAAACTAGAACTAGGGGGCACAGTCTCAAAATGAGGGGAAGCAGATTTAGGACTGGGTTGAGGACGAACTTCTTCACACAAATGGTTGTGGATCTGTGGAAATAGCTGTCCAGTGAAGCAGTTGAGGCTGCCTCATTGAATGTTATTAAGACAAGGATAGATAAATTTTTGAACAGTAAAGGAATTAAGGGTTATGGAGAGTGGGCGGGTAAGTGGAGCTGAGTCCACAAAAAGATCAGCCATGGTCTTATTGAATGGCGGAGCAGGCTCGAGGGGCCAGATGGCCTATTCCTCCTCCTAGTTCTTACGTTCTTATAAAGAATGAGTGAGGCACTGAGCCGGAAGTGTGAGACATCAAAGCATAAAACACAGCTGCTGTCGGTGATTTAATGGTGAAGGGGTCGGACAGGTCGTTCTGGCTCTGCATTTTATGTCGCTGCAGTATTTGTGCTTGGTGAAGTAATATTCAGCAGTGGAAAGTAATGAGCCAGAAGTTGTGGTACATAAAAAAAAAGTACTGATGCATTAGATCCTTCTTACACGTGCAAATGAATGACTTAAATCGTAGGACCTGTGTAGAAATGATCACAGAATTATCCTGTGTCACACGGCAACGTGCGTGTAAATAGTAACAGAAAGATGACCATAGGTGACTGTAAGCATATTGCAAGATTCTGTTCAGATCTATTTGGGACAAGTTGTGGGCCCTAAACTATGTAATTTCGATTCAGAAGAACTGACCCCTCCACCATATAAAGACAGTTATCAGCATGCCATAGGACCAGGAATAAGATTGGCTCATTTTAGGTGTAGAAGTCAAACTAACATTGTAACATTCCTTTGCACCCGGCCCTGCCTCAGCCTCCCAGCAAAATCACTCCTTCTTGTCTCATTCACGGGACACAACTGTTAATGTTAATTTACTGTCTGTTGTGATTCGGAATGGTCAGTTACTGACATCAGCAGCTTGTCAAACTAAAAGCAAGAAATTTGAAATCCAAGCAAATTAGCCGTACTGGCAGCATTGAAATACGACGGCCAGTAAACAAGGCCCTGACTTAGAAATATATGGGCCATTGCTTTCTTCTTACTGGTTAAAAATCGTGGCACTCCGTCCCTATCCGCACTCTGGACGTACCTACACAACATAGACTGCTGCAGTTCACGAATGTCGCTCTCCAGCAACTTCTCAAGTGACAATTATGGTTGTCGAGGCAATGCTCGGCTCTGCAGCGCGCCCCCATCTCAAAACTGAATTTTAAAAAAAAGTTTTTTAATGCTTTGTCACGAGGGGTGATAGAAAACGCACGGTTTCTCAGAATAGGCACGGTTTCTCAGAAAACGCGAACAGTTTCAGACATACGGTGAGAAAACCAATAAAATAAAGTTCTTAATTTGGCCAGAGATGTATTTTTTTTGCGTTGGTCAATTGCGAAAAGTTTCATCGTTCTTTGCAAGTTGCAGTCATTATTTCCGAAAAAGCTATAGAATTTGATGATTCTCTCATATAGCCGGCACAGATTTAGTGGGTCGAAAGATCTCCTCCTGCGCCGTGAAACCCTCTGAACCGAAAAGTCTATCATACCACTAGGTTTAAAACTGATGGGTGCCATAGAAACCGGCCTTACTGACCTTTAAAGACGCAAGAGATAGATTATTTTCCACCAATGGCCAGTGACTTCCTGTCTGCATTTGCCTTGCAGCAGCAATTGTGGGCAATCAACCAGTGCCTTTCCTGGAACATTATAACAATTTCTGCTTAAAAATAGGCCCCTGATTTCCGGCCGAAGCGCGCAGCTTCATTCTACAACCTGCCACCTCGCAGTTCCTATTCTTCCACAGTTCTGAGTGTCCTTTACAGAAACTGTACTCTGATTATTTTGTGATGTGTTTGACAAAGATCCCGAACGTCCTGTTATTTGTAACTGGTAAGCATTTACGTCTAAATAAAGCAACATTAACATAATGTGTTACTTCGTTTGGAGATTGAATTTGGAGATTCGGCATTCTGATGCAGACCAGGCATTTTTCTTTCATGTGTGGTGGGTTATTAATTTTTGAAATTGGATAATATCTACCAGTTTCAATCGCATCAATATCTGTTATTGCTAAGTATAATCAATGCTGCCAGAGCTCTGCCCAGATAGCACTGCAGTTTCACTTGGACAAATACCGTTGTTTAAAATCATTTACTTTGATCGGAGGGAGAGAAATTGACGATTAGGTCAAAACTCCGATGTAAAATATGAATAAATAAAATGTTAGCTTGTAGACTCCTAACATACTGATATGGTTGAATGTAAACTTCAATTAGTGCGGTTTCTTAGCTTGAGGAAAAGAGAAACATAACTTGTTTGATAGTGTATCATTCGCCTCCTCAAGGAAGTTACAGATTGATTCACAGGCATTTTGGCCTTTATTTAAATGTGGTCACTGTTGTAACGTAGTGAATGGAGCAGTTAATGGACCTAGAACGACTGTTTGCAGTGCATTTGCTTGAATCTGGTGCAGAGGAGAATATGCCAGAACAATGGAAATAATTTTTCTGCTCCTCCTCAGGCTAGACGTATGCGAACTTTGCCATTCCGCTGAAAGTTTAGACTGGGGTTTCATGTCACGACCCACTGAATCATGGGAGCAGATGCATAAGGAGGACATTATTTCCAGTTTATCTGCATTAAGAGTGGGAAACAAGTGCTGCTTAATTCTACTATATAGGAATTTGTATTTAATCTTGTAGCTTCAGGGACTAAAATGAACCAGCATTATATATTTTACCACTGTTTCTTAGAAAGACAACGTCACTTCAGCAATACATTCGAATATCATCTTGCATAATATTGTTCATCCTGTGGAAATGAATTGCGAAACCATTTTCTGTTTTGCCAGTGAAAAGAACAGTCACACTGGATCACAGTTGATCTTTGTTTTCCCCTTCGGCTGGAAGAATACCACATTGTAACAACAGTGGGCAATTGTTTGAACACATGCCAAGGTTTTGACTGCATAGTGCTTTATAATACACTTCAGACTTGCATCATATTAATTGCGCGGGGGGTTGCGGGGGGTGGTTGGGGGAGTAGGGAGGTGGTGATGGGTGCGGCCAGTGGTAAGGTCACCGTGCTAAATATCTAGAGGTCGAGGCCTATAGACTGTGGACACGGTTTGAATTCCCACTACGACAATTAATAAAACATTAATTCAATTAAGAAATCTGACACTGAAATTTTGACTCGGTAATGAACCTCTCATTGATTGCCGTAAAAGTCCACCTGATTCAGTAATGTCTCTCTAACACTTTATGGCAGGAAATATACATTATTGGCCTGAACTAGCATACATGTGACTCCAATGTATATCAATATTGGTCACGTGTAAGTCGCATCTCAAGGCAAGCTCTGTTCAATGACAATTAAACTTTGGCCACAAATGATGGCCTTGGCGATGACACATAAGTGTCATGAACTAATCAATAAATGAGATTCATATTAGATGCCACAGGGAAACAAACGCGATGCAACAGTGATTTAGTGGGAATTTATTTTTCAATACATGAACTAAAGGTGCATCATTTTTTGCGTTGATGCATGGAACTTACATGGAGCATGTGGGGAGTTTTTACTGAACTAGTATGTCCAATAGTCTTTGTAACTGGAGATAATAAACACCCAAAATATTGAATTGTTACAAATACATAGATGTGATTTTTAATTGATGTACTAAAAAGAAAATTATTATTTATTTCATTCAGTTTCTTTATTTCATTCTTTCCTTCTGACTATCTAAATAACTATCCATGTATCTATGTATGTATGTATCTACCTATCTATCTGCCTGTCTGTCTGTCTGTCTGTCTGTTTGTCTATCTATCTAACTATCTATCTATCTATCTATCTATCTATCTATCTATCTATCTATCTATCTATCTATCTATCTATCTATCTATCTATCTATCTATCTATCTATCTATCTATCTATCTATCTATCTATCTATCTGCCTGTCTTAATTTCCAGTCTACCCATCTTCCTACCCAATCATCCATTTATTCTCCCTTCTTTCCAACCATCTATCCATGCTCCCACAAAAAATCCTACTTTCCTACCAGCCTACCTACATATCTTCCTTCCTAACTATATACCTGTAAACTGATGTACCGATTTAATACTTTGTACTGCCTCGGAGCCTTTATCCTGTACATGATGCATTATCATTAATGGAACATCTGTTCTAGCACATGTTGGATCACAATATTTATATAATTGATTGTCTTTATAGAAGCATCAGGCAACATTCAGATCAAAGATAGGTGTCATTTATTTTATCATGTGATATTCTACCTTTATTATGGAAGGAGGAAAATGCCAGAAAGTATTTTGTTCTTCCCGTCTGACTGATATATTCTCTTTTTTTTAATTGAAGCGTTATTAATTGAACAGAAGAATCAATTCATGACACGTAAGTGTAATGCTGTTTTTCTTTTTCAGATCCTAACATCCTTAAAGCAAAAAGTGCATAATCACAAATAAATAGGTTTATTTTTTCAAATGTCCTGTTTTGAGACCGGGTTCAACGCATTTAAAGGAATCAAACTCTCCAAATCAGTTTTCGGGATACTTGCCAATCACCAACAAAAAAATAGCTGGAGCAATGTGAATGCATTTGATACATTACATTATGTGTCAGAATTAGATGTCTGATTAGATGTCTGATCTTTAATATAGAGATGATGATGAGTTTATGATTTCAGGGGACAGAAAATCTTTGGAATATTGTACTCCAATGTGTGAGCTTCTACGTGAGCTCTTTAGCGAGTTGGGGAACCTAAATCTGTAGAAAGTGTTGACATAACGACATAGTTCTGGTGAATAGCGATCGTAAATTGAAAGGAAACATTGATAAGAAATGGAGGGAAACAAGGTTTTCTTTGAATATGTTAATATGGAGAGCCATAAAGAATGAAGAGGGTCATGGAGATATATATCAAGTTAAATGGCCAGGTGGCCCGATTCATTGTTGATTGTGTTACATAGCCTCATGAACTGAATATGCGATGTTCTAAATTTTCATTGTATTTGTAGATAATTTTTCGTTCTCATCCGGATTATTACACTGCCTCTGCAATAACTGTAGTATTATTGAAAGTTATTTCTATTAGCTCCAAATATCTACATAATCCTGCCTCTGCAGTTTTAGTGAATAACATTTACTAGTTGTCATCTACTCATTAAAATATTTGCTTAATGTGCCAAAGAATTCAGAGTAGAGGGTAAGAGGACCCTTCAGACACTCTTGAGAACAAATATTGTTATCAGCCTGAACGGAAATTCTGCATAAACAATATACAATGGTGCATAAAATAATGCATGATATTTGCCACTGGCATGCTTGAACGGCTGATAAGACTTGTGGTGTGTCCTGCATAACATTTAATTCGCTTGAGTCTGTAGACATTGCATGTGGTTCATAAGGTATAGACTTGGACAATGCAGCAATCAGTTAACAATGGGCAGGTTTGAGCTTTATTGATTAATCATGCATTTCTAATATGCTGGACGACAGAAAGTGCCTTCACCACTTTTTTTAATGACAAAAAAATCCTGTAATACATGAAGGTAAAATTATTTCCAGATAGCTTGAGAGAATATGTCTTTGGTGGAAGTTTAAAAAAGACATGTGCTGCATCTCCTGAGCGCTAATATCTCCGCCTCGTGTATAGTTCAATTGAGCTGGAAAAGTGTTTATTATCAAAATACACTGTAATGTCTTTCAGCGGGACGACCAACATCCAATTCGCACCGACTTTCTCCATTTGATTGAGAACGAAATGCTGCGACTTGTCGCCATAAACAAACAAATATACAAACAAAGAGATAAATCAATAAATGAATCAATAGATAAGTAGATGCTCTCCTTCACGTTATGTTAGAAATATGGGACAAAGATCTGTCCTGATAGATTCACAATGCATTCGAATCATTATACCTTGCATTTCTTCAGAGGCGTTTCCACGGCCAACATTATCTCTGGACTCACTCACGGATACAATTCTTAAAGGCGAACGAATTTCTCTCACGTGCAGAAGTCCGCGTTCAAGCCACAAACATTACTTCTTCAAGGATGGCAGGTTTATCCAATATTATGACGTTGCTGTGAACAGTTACACCACAGATTATGTCATCAGCAACATTAAAAACGGGGCCGCTGGAAAATACTTTTGTAAATATGTGGCACAAATCGGTGTCAAGTGGATACAGTCGCGAGCCAGCAATCAAGTGTATTTACACATACGAGGTCAGTAAAAACACAAATATCAGGGATAACAAAACCTTTGATCTGGATTTCTAGGCCAGTGTGACGTATGTTAGTGCTTGCCAGGTTTTAGATATAGATTTTCTAATGGGATGTGGGCGGTTCCTGGCAAGGTCAATATTTGTTGGAAATCCCTAACTTGCCTCAAAATGATTCATTTATTGGGCCATTTCGGTGGGTGGATTGGAGACATCCTCATTGCTCTGGGTGCAAAGTCACATCTTGGCAAGACGATGAAAAGAGGGCTGGTCACGTTCCCTCAAAGGGCATTAGTGAGCCAGCAGTGTTTTCTTTATCATAATCAGATGTAAAGAAAGTGCAAATAATTAGAAAGATTACACCTCAATTCCAGTCTCCAGCAATCGTATTCAAATTCGAATCACATGGTGGGATTTATAAGGACGTTCCCAGCGAATTTAATTCGGTTCCTAAATTACATGTCCAGTGATATTACCACTATGCCATCACCTGCTAAGGCACAGCGGCTGAGTTCCGTTTTCCAAACGTCACAACAAGCAAGTTTAAGCGTTGAAAATAGATGTCAGTTGATTAAAAAAACCTCATGAAATGGATATTTCTGCCTCGAGTTATAACATTATGAGGTGTGGTCGTCGAGATATTTCGAAAGAGACTATATGGGGAAGAGAACAGAACTTAATTGATAAGATTTTTGGAGATTGCGCAGACGTGATTCGTCACGAGAGACTCAGTAATATGTAATAACTAATATATGCACCGGTCGAACGTCTGGGGTTGGTATGTTGGTGCAGCACAAGATGTGATTAGATGTAACCTAGAAGCTGGTCATTTGCTCTGATACACCCTTATATTTGTAGTCGAAAGAAAAATAAATGTTTGATATGCTAAATACGTTGTATTAATTTGCTACCTTAATATTGCAATTCAAAGGTATGATGTTTTTTCTCTGTCGAGTTTAAAGAGACTTTAGAAGGAAAATGTGATTATACTGGGCTGGTAGAAGATTGGATAGAACAATAGACAGCAGGTTAGGTTTGTTTATGTTTTTTCATAACAGATGTTGAGTTAACAATATGAGTAATGCATTGCCGAATAAAATAATCTCCATGTGTACATTTCTGAAAATAATTTCATACTTGAACGCAGATGTGCGTAAAAGAAACAAGTAGATTAGGCTGACTACATACAGCTTTTGGGGAACCAACAGACATAATTCAACAAATGATGTCCTTCACTTGATCCCAAGCTTTTGTTTCAACAACAAACGATGGTCAGAAATTACAGGAAGACTTTTGGAAAATAGAATACTAATAGCTGAATGTTTCGAATTGCAGATCAACTTCCATCACCAGGAATCACTCTCAATATGGCGACAGGCGTGTTTACAGTGGGAGAGACTGCGTGGATTAAATGCACTGGTTGTCTTCGCTCTCCAGGAAGCCAGTTCCAATTGCACAAAGATGGAATAAAGTATCCCGTTAAAATTGGAGCAAGTGAAGGAGGTCAGCAGCACGTCATTTTCACCCTTGGAAAGATAAACAGAGACGATGATGGGATGTATAAGTGCTTATATAAAAGAGTGGTTTCGGGGAAGGCAGTCTCGTCGCCATTCAGCAATATAATTCAGCTAACAGTGATAGGTATGTGATCAATATTATCATAATGTCGCAACTTCAAGAACGTGATTACCATTTTTACTGTAAATCAGAGTTCATTTTTCGCGCGCTATTTGAATATCGTAAGGACTGCATTTAAAAACGGGATTTCCCGCGCTCCATATTGGGCAGCATAGATGTCAGTGGCATACCAGCAGATTGAAAGCATGTCCATTGATCCCGATGGAGCCAGCTGTCGAAGAGCAATTTCTAAACATGGATGTGAACCTGGGTGTGAGGGCCAACAGGAAAGTTAGGTACCTTTCAGTTACCAAACCGGCTGTCGTGGACCAGGGGAACAGAAAATATCTTGTCGTACCGGGAGTATTTTCTTTCTGAACCATACCTAATTAAGAAAAGAAATTTGAGTCTCTCCGGCTTTCCATTGGTTCACTTTACATTGTTCTGCAGGTGCCTTATGATTTGTTTTCTATATTTGTCATTGAAACAGTTCCTGAGATCTCTCTCAGGATGGTGTACTAAGGGGTGTCCCTCCTTTTTCGCCTAACTGCTAGTTCTACGATAGCACCAAGAGATATTAGGCATTACTTTCTGACTTTTCAAAGGCTTACACATACATCAAAAAATTAAAACCAAAAGAAAGTGGATCACGAGCAGGCCATTCGCCATTCGAGCATATTGAGCCATTCATTATGATCTTCGCTGATGATCAAATTAATTGCTCTGATCTGGATATTCCCCCATTTCCTTTTTGCCCCTGGAGCTATATCTAATTCACTCTTTATGTCAGACAACACGTTGTCCTCAATTACTTTCTATGGGTGTGAATACTGCAGATTCGCCAATTTCTGGGTGAGGAATGTTCCCCCCATCTCAGTCCGACAACTATTACCCCATATCTTCAAGCTCTGACCCCTATTCATGGACTCCCCTATCATCGCGCACATTCTTTTTGAGCCTACCCTGTCTAAAACTGACAGAATTTTATAACTTTACACGAGATCCATTGTCAATCTTCCAAACTCCATTGAACATAATCCAAACCGATTTAGTTTCTGCTTGCATAACAGAAATGCCATCCCAGGAATAAGTCTGGTAAACCTTCAATTCACTCTTTCTATAGCAAGGACATCTTTCTAATACAAGGGCACAATAACTGCACAACATACTCCAGATGTGGCGTCACCAACACACTATACAGCTGCAGTTAAACATCCCTATTCCTTTGCTCAAATCCTTTCACTATGAAGACCAACACTCCACTTGCCTTATTTACTGCCTGCTGTAGCTGCACAGTTATTTTCAGCATCAGACTCACGAGGATACCGAGATCTAGCTGATTATCCATCACTCAATTTACACCTATAAAATGATAATCTGGCTTCGTATTTTGTTACTGAAGTGGATAGCCTCACATTTCTCCACGTTGTATGACATATGTCATGCATGTACCCACTCAGTATGTCCAAATCACGCTGAAGCATCTCTGCATCCTCCTCACAGCTCACCCTCCCACCCAAATTTGTATCTTCTGCAAATTTAGAAATAATACATGTAGTTCGCTCGTCCAAACCATTAATATATAATGCGAATATTTGGGTCCTTGCAAAGTTTCCTGCGGCACACAACGAGTCATGCCTGCAAATCAGACAAACCAAGTCTTTGTTTCCTGTCTGCAAACGCACTTTGTCCTCTTTATAGGTCAAACCAAACCAAGTAAACAAACTCAGATTAAATCAGGACAAAGTAAAAGGGGCAGCTCCCCAAAAAGGAGGGGGAACAGCCCGAACAGAAATCAAAGTACAAAGGAAACTTAAAAACATCAAATTAAAATGTGATTATTGGGGTCAATAATGCAGCCCAACCCCTGCAGTGCCCAACGGGCGCGGAAAGCGTCAACCGCGCCCGTGGACACCGCATGCTCCCTCTCCAGGGACACCTGGCCGCGAACGTAGCCGCGGTAGAGGGGAAGACAGTCAGGATGGACGGCCCCCTCGATCGCCCGCAGCCTGGACCGGTAAATGGCGCGTTTTGCCAGGCCCAGGAGCAGGTTCACGAGGAGGTCGCCATCCCGACCCTCCCCTCTCCGCACCGGGTGTCCGAGATCAGGAGCGTGGGACTGAAGTGCAGACAAAACATCAACAAAAGGTTCTTTAGGAAAACATAAAGGGAGTGCAGCCTAAGACACACAACATACACATGGTCCACGGACTCCACAAGTAAACGCACTTTGTACCGATCTCAAAAAAACTGTCTACAGTCCTATGTTTAAGTTTATATACTAACCTGTTATGTGAGACCTTGACGAAATAGTTTTGAAAGTCTGAATGAACCACAATCGCAGGTTCTTCCTGGTCACCTTTGCAAGTTACATCTTCAAATATTCCCAACAGATTGCCTATTATGATCTCCCTTTCGTACGTCCGTGTTGGCTTTGTCTTATTTTACTTCTGCTCTTCAAATGTTTTGCTACGAAATCCTTGAAATTGGACTCCAGCAACACCCCTACTAGCACAATTAGGCTCACAGGACTATAGTTTCACTTTTCCTCTCCACATCCCTTTGTAAAGAGTGAGCCGACATTAGCTACCCTCCAAAGAGAAGGAGCCAATATATAATCCATTTTTTAAAGTCGACCAATGCGACAACATTCTTAAATTCTCCAGGGAGCGGGTTATCAGGTCCTTGACATTTATTCACCTTCAATCCATTTTTTCCCCAAAACCATTTCTCTGACAATACTTAATTCTGCCAGCTCCTCAATAAAAGTTTTGCTCACAGAAATTAAGGTGCACTGCCCATGTCCTCATTTGTGAAGACGGAAGCAATGCATACATCTAATTTCTCAGCAATTTCTTTGTTCCCCATTCTGACTTTCCCGATTTCTGACGGTAAGCGGACTATGCTCGGTTTTGTCAATCATTTTTTTCTCCTCACATATCTAAGTTTTTATTGTCAGTATGTAATTCCCCACTTGCTTACTTTTATACTCTATTTTCTCCTGATTAAACAATCTAGTTGTCCATCTTTGCTGATTCATGAACTGCTCCCAATCCCCAGGTCCACTGTTTTGTTTTTGTCAATTCATATGCCTCTTCTTTGAATTGAATGGAATCGCTTTTTCCTTGTAACCGATGGTTTGTCCACAAATCCGTCTTCATTCTTACACCAATCGCGGAAATACAGCTTTTGTCCTTCACTTATTTTACTTTCGAATGCCCACCATTGCGTGCCTACTGTTCGTCCATTCAGTAATGTTTGGCAGTCCATCATAGCGAAGTCATACTTCATACCATCATAGTTACCTTCATAGGGATTCAGGACACGATCAACTTTGCTAAAGAATTCCAGCATTGTATGGTCACACTTTCGCCAAGCGTTCTCTCACAACTAAATTGCCAGCTAATCCTCTCTCATTACAGAATAGCTAGGTCAAGGTTGCATGTTTCCTTATTGGTTCCATAACAGATTCGCCCTGAAAACCATTCCGTATGCTCAACATAAACCCGGCCTCTATTGTACTGTGACGAATTTGATGCAACCAACACAATATGCAGATTAAAGTCACCCATTATGACAGAAATTAATTCATCCCATGCATCACTGATTTCCTGCCTCGTGTTTTTCCCAAGTGTACTACGGAAGTTCGGTCCTCTCCACACTACCATTGCGAATATTTCTCACCTCTATGTCTTTTTTACATCGACCCGTACAGATTCCACACATCACCTCTGCTAATATATTTCATCAACATTTTATCAATATCATCTGTATTCAACAATGCACATACAACATATGTTCCTTTTTGTTTGTCCTTGCAACTGAATAGTCCTCAACTATTAGTTCGCATCCATGGTCACCTTGGACAAATGTCTCCATAATCCCAACTATAACATATCCGATTTCATCTATCGAGAACAACTGATTCATCTATTTTATTTCTAATGCTCCAAGCGATCTTGTACAAAACCTTAAGGCCAAAACTTTTAATGTTCCTTGTCCATTCCTATTTTTTTACTGTGCCATTATCTATTGCTGTCCCTTGAATCCTCTACCTATCACTTTTCTCATTCTCGTTCCTCTGTTTTTACCCTTTTAATGATGTATTACATGCATCTTCCAGTCTGGCATACTGTAGTCATTGTCCACATACTGACTTCTGCTCAGGTTGTTTTCCACTTGCTTTCAATGATCAAACATGACCCCAAACGCCTCTTCAGCATTCGTTTCCATTCCTCTCCTCCACTTTTATCCGGCTTGAATCCCATGATGGGAGGGAGGGGGGTTGAATAATGTTTTCAATTTCGATTATCCCTTCAGAGACTTACGGTCGAAACACAGAAATTTCGCATTTTCACATTTACTCATTTTGTGAGTTCGTTTTTTCAACATCAATCATGAGCGTACATTTTGCATATTCTACTCACAACTCATCATAGCACAAATGCATGGAGACAGACACACAAACACACACACCTACACAGACACAAAAACAAACACACACACACTCATCATTTGCAGTTAAATCTAATGATACATTGCTGCGACCGAATCATATTTGTTGTGTTTATTTTATGTATTTCTTTCATACAAACATAGAAACAAGAAGCAGGAGTCGGCCATTCATATCTTCTTCCTGCTCTGCTTTTGATTTTGTTCATGGCTGATCATCAAATTCAATATCCTGATCCCCCTTCTCCCCATGTCCATTGATCCTTGTCGCCCCTCGAGCTATATGTAATTTATTTTTAAATCAGACAACGTTTTGGCCTCAACTACATTCTGTAGGAGTGAATTCCACACATTCACTACTCTCTGGGTAATTAAAATTCTCCTCACATCAGTTCTAAAAGTTTTACCCCATATCATTAAACTGTGACACCGAGTTATGAACTCCCCCGCCATCAGGAACATTCTTTCTGAATCTACCCTGTCTAACCCTGTTAGAATTTTATCAGTTTCTATGAGATCCCCTCTCACTTTCCAGTGAAAAAACAAAACTCCATTTTGTTTCGATGTATTGTTCCCTGCATTATACTAACTAGACTTAGGTTCATCTCTGTACCACGACTGAAAAACATAACCATTGACTACACCACAAATCCGATTTCTTCACTAATATGATCCACAGCAAATTACTAAGCGATCAATTACTTATATAGAATGAGGTTTGTGAAATTTCATTCTTAACATTACAACACCAGGATTAATGTAGATTTTTTTCCCACTTCTATCTTCCCTTCCAGCCAAACTTGAAATGCCGATGATCTATTCAGCTTCTGAATCTGCCGCTGTGCTCAGAGGAATGACTATATCAGTTATGTGTGAGAGTTCAGATCATTACCCAGGCAGTATATTTTATTTGTACGAAAGCAATTTGACGACTCCTGCTCAGCTGCAGACAGCCGGAGAAGGGAACCTTTCTGTTTTCTTTGAGGTCGAAATGGTAGAACGGAAGGAGGAAGTATTTTACAAATGTGATTATAAGGCAACAGTGCATGGAAGATCTGTGCATTCTCCCAGCAGTCGCAGTATCAAAGTATTGGTAAGAGGTAAGGTCACAAAGTTCCCATTTTCAGTTGAATTATGTTTCCACCCTACTTATAAAAAAAATGAAAATATTTGCAGTTTTTCGATTTTCACATTAATGTTTAGGCTGATAAAATAATACATGCTGTCGAATATATTCAAGTTACACAAAATAGGACAGTTCGAAAAAAAATCAGATTGTAACAGGAACAACAAGTCATACGATACAAGAAAGGGCTTCTGATTTGCTGGCAGGTAGAGTATGAATAGTTGAGCTGATGTGTTAGGAAGATGTTAGGGACTGGATGTGTTAGGGATCAGATCAGTAATTCCAAGCTATGTTATGCAGTTAGCCTAGACCCCAACTTAACATGATTTTGGCTGTATGGGAACATAAGATGTTTCACTCCTGGTATGATATGATTGACCGACTGGGAAGCTTTTATTGAAATAAACTTTATTGAAGAACGCACTGAGAATCTAAGAAAAATACTTAGCCAATTAAAATACTTAAACATGACAAAGTATATTTTTTAACAGCTGTCCTTCGCTAAGGTTCCAATGAAGTATTATTCCCATACACATAATTCCTACGTCAGCACCAATTTGAATCAAATGTAGATATATTTACTTGGATGCCAGATTTCCAGACTCTCTCACCCCCTGCGAAAAGACACATAAAAAATCTTGCGTTCTGACTCTAAAAGATCGATTTCCCGAGATGGATATATCCTCAAGCAGCAGAAGTTCCCAGAAAAAGAACTGTTTTCTGGCAGATCCCAGTCTGCAGACCTCAGAGTTACACAGAACGAATTATGCTATTTAAAAATCCGCCCCCCCCAAAAAAAAACAATTGATCTGTTTTTCTCTCTGTGAGCATCGCCCCGCCAGTCAGCTAACCTTACTTCTCAATCAATCTAAGAAGAACCCAGGGGGAAGCACTAAATCAACAACCCTCCAATAGTCCATATTAAAACAGACATTGTAGCATTTAAGATCGATTACGTAGTTGCAGTAACAACAGAGAGCTGCTTGATGCAGGAAAAATGGCTTTTAAAATATAAGCAGTTGCTGAAACAGATCATTCAGAATAAAGATGACGGAAATTCATTTCTTAAAGGCATACATTGAGAATCGCTCGTGATCAGATAGCTGACGGCTTTGTTTAAATTCAAACCAGCAATGTTATTGTTGATCGGTCAAAGCATTGCCTTGATAGAAAGCAGCAGGGAATTCCTGTTGCATATTTCGTGTCGAGGAAAAAGGCAAAACATGTGTACATCGACTGTTAACTACCTATTTTTGCTCGAAATGTTTTCGCTTGAAGGTATATTTTTTTTGCCATGCTACCCCATGAGAGTGCTAATGTTTCAAACACAGTCTTGCTGAAATTCCGTCGATCTGAGTCAACATTTCCCGATCTATTCCTACGATATTCTCAGAACTTCCTATTTTTATTTTCCTCTCAGTTTCTCATGCTCTCCAATATTTTGGCTTTTTTACGCGGAGCATTTGGCTCCCAACATTAGATTAACCCTTAAGGGAATTGTTTTCTGATATATTATTGGATCATACATTTATGGAAACATATAGTAGGAAAATACATGATGTCACCGTGCGACCACATGGCAGCTCCGTATCAGTCCCACTCTCGTGTCGTTTACATGTATCCATGCAATTTAATCACTTTTCAGCGATGTACACAATTGCGTATTGGAAGACCTAAAACATCTTTGCATAATGTCTTTCGAATAGTAATGGTAAAGCTTACTTCCTCTTGAATAGTATGTGGGTGTCCCTGGCAAGACCAGTGTTTATGGTTCATTAGAGCACAGATAAAATAGAAATTGGGCAGGAATAGGCCACACGGCCCTAAAATCCTGCCTCCCCATTGAATATGATCACGGCTGATCAATGCCATCTTCAATTCATTCTTTGTGCCATTTCCCCAGAACCATCTATTCCTCGATCTATCAAATATGCATCCACCTTCACTTTAAATGTTTACAATGATTCGACCTTCAGCGTCCTTCTGGGCAGCCAGTTCCAGAGATTGATTAACTTCTGAAGAATAGATTTCTACACACCTCAGCTTTAAATGAGCGATTCCTGATTTTGTCGTTCTGTCCCATGTTTCGAGACTTTACCAGCATTAAAAGCATGCCACCATACATATTGTCAAGCCCCGGCAAGACTCTTTATGTTTAAAAAAGGACACCACTCCCTCGTATATACTCCAGGGAATAAAGACCCAGATTACTTAGTTTCCCTTGATAGTATGACCCTCTCATCCCCGAAATTAGCTGGCGAGCCTCCTTTGGGCAGCTCTAATGTCACTATATTCTTTATTTCATAGTTCATAGAATCTACAGTGCAGAAGGAGACCATTTGACCCATTGAGCCTGCACCGACAACAGTCCCACACATGTCCTATCCCGGTAACCCCATATATTTACCCTCCCAAATCCCCTGACACTAAGAGGCAATTTAGCATGGCCAATAAAACTCACCCGCACATCTTTGGACATTGATAATTTCATAATTAAGGGGACACAAACTGTACTGTGTGTCCCAGCAGTAGCCCAACCGGCACTCTACAATTTCAGCAAAAAAACTCCCCGTTTTTAAATTTCAACCCATTTGCAATGAATACAAAATACAATTTGCCTCTTTAACTTCTCATTGTACCTGCCTCCTTGCATTTTACGATTCATACAGCAGACTGCCTCGGTCCCTCTGTACTTCCCTCACCTGCAGTCTCTCCCCATGAACATGTTAATCTGTCTTTTGATTTCTCCGACCAAAGTACATGACCTCACACTTCCCCACATTAAAATCCATTTGTCAGGTTTTCGCCCAGCCCCCCAATCTATCGAAATCCCTTGGCAGACTGACAACATCTTCCTGATAACATGACATCCCACCTATCTTCATATCATCAGCAAGTTTGGAAATCTTACATTCCGTTCCTTTCTCCGGGTCACTAATATAATCAGTTAATATATGCAGGCCAATAACTGATCGTTGCGTTATGCCACTAGTCATATCTTTCCACTCTGAAAGCACATATTTGTTCCAAGTCGCTGTTTTATGGGTGAGAGCGAGTTTTCAATTCATGTGAGCACACTTCCTCCAATTACGCCGGCTTTTATTTGATGCACCAGCCTCTTATGCGGTACCTTGTCAAATGCCTTTTAGAAATATAAATACACTACATCCGCAGGTTCTTCTCTTTCAGCTCTGCCTGTTCCTCCTCAAAGGATTGGACCAGATTTGTCAAACGTGAACTGCCTTTCATAAAACCATATTGCCTAGGTTTCATTTTATTTAGCTTTCCTCAAGGAGTCATTATTTTCGCTTTCACTATTGACTCAGCATCTTACCAACAATTAATGTTAAACTAATTTGTCTATAGATTCCTGCCGACTGTCTTCTTCCATTTTTGAGCGAAGGAGTCACCTTGGAGGTTTTCCAATCGTCTGGGGGCCTCCCGTATTTAGCGAGCTACAAACAATGTTCGAGCAATGGGTCCATTATCTCTGCAGCCACGTTCGTTAAAACCTTAGGGTGCACTTCATTGGGTTTCGGCAACTTGTCCACGTTTCGCCCTCGAGTTTTCTCTCATACTCTTGTGAAAGCGATTTTTGTAATTTCTAATATATTACTTGAAATCAGCACATCTGACAACTTCATGATTTTGCAATGTCTTCCCCTGTGATACTGATGTAAAAATATATTTGTCATACACACCATTTCTTTGTTTGCTATCATCAATTACCCTGACTTTTCAGTAGTGTTCCCACATTTACCTTGGCCACCGTTTGACATTTATACATTCATGTAAATGCTTATTGTTTGTAATAATGTTGCCTGCAAGCATTCTCTCAAAACTTATTTTCCTCGTTTTTATGAGTTGTTGTTCTTTTGTTACTCGATATTAAATAAACGCCCAATCCTCTCGTCTACCACTATCATTTTGTATATGCCTCTTTTCAGTGTAACGTTATCCTTGACTTCCTTTGTTAACGGTGGATTTTGATTTTTCGTTGAATCCCTCTTTTGATTTGTTTTAAACGACTTCTGAGCATTTTGGTCCAGCTGTTTGAATATCTGCAACAACCCATCTACTCATCTTTATCTCAGCTTGTTTGCCCAGTTCTCTTTAGAGAAGTTCTGCCTCCCTGCATTATAATTGCCCTTGTTTAATTTCCATGCACTGGTTATGTACCTATTGCCTTCAAACTCCTATTAATTCATAAATCTATCACAATGTGGTCACTACATCCTGCCATATCCAAACCACAAAATCCCTTATTCAACCTTCTTCCTGATACAAAACCCACTCTAAGGTTTTACATTTCCTGTTAGGCTCCACAACGTATTGCTCTGAAAAGCAATCGCTCATGCAGTCCACATTTTAAAAAATTACCTGTTTGGTTTGTCCAATCATTATGCAGACACTACATATTACATATTCCCCGTAACCTGAGTGCATTCCTAGGCCACTTACAGAGGGAAGATAAGAGGCAACTACCTCATTGGGCTGTAGATTTTCAGGTGGACAAGGCTCGGTAAGCATGGCAGATTTCCTTCCCGATGGACATTGATAAACCAAAGCGATTTTAACGGTGTCCCAAGTTACTTTCTTGGCCAATATCACTGAGTCCTTTCCCAGAAAGTTATTCAGGGTTTCTGCAGTAATAATTAAGTGACATCACCACTATCCCTTTCTCTTCCCCACTACAACAGGTAAACATGTATCCGACTGACTTTCTCTTTACACATTCCTTACATATGCCCGTCTTTTATCACTCCTGAAAATGGATCCAGTTCACCCCAGTCGGGTACACTGATTATTTTCAACATCTCTATCAAATCTCCCCTTAAATTTGTCTTCATCTTTCACCTCACATTCACTGTATATACTACATTTGTAGCCTGTACTTCGCTTTTTATTTACTAAATACTATTCAGAGATGTGAACTGTTTCTCGCTCCCTGTTTTGTATATCAATTTTGAAAGGAATACAGGGCAGCGCTTTTTCAAGATTGCTGTTTTGTCAATTTGTATGTGATTAATTCGTGAAGAGATCTGATTATGTTTGGAATAGTTTTATGGAAGATATTCTGATAATGTGTGTTGATCATATATCACAGACTTTACACAAACAGAAGAAATTGAAATGGACTTTGAAAACTCTTCATGGGATAATGGCACTTGTTCTGTCACACCGCCCTGTAATTACACAGGTACAAAAGTCCACATGAATTAAAGCACAGAACTACCATTGAGGCAACCATAATTTTTTTTAACTTCAATTGTGTAAACGTGCCTCAATCATGCTTCATGTTTGGTTGGAAGATTCAGCGAAGTTGCTTGTCTAGGGTAGTATTATTGAGTATTAGTGCGAATTCCTTTTTTGGAGGGGTGGGGATGGGAAGCGAGTGGGGTGGTCCTTAAGGCACTGCCCGGAATTTGCTGTGTTTACACAGCATTCATACTATTTGAGACGATAAAAAAAACGTATGATAGAACGTGGGAAAGCTGCCTAATAACTAAATACTTGCTATTACAACAGGCAAAACATCCATGGCTGATTTTGTGCCTCAGTGTCAAATGTTACGCCCATCTCTTTTTTTTAAATATCAAGAGATAACAGGAGTATTTCTATCTCCTAATTTTTTATCCTCATTGATGGCACATTTAGAACAGACTGGGGTAAACATTTAAACGGACTTATAACTCTGAGTGAAAATAACATTTTCTAATTGTAATGTTACTTGCTCTATACCTTACCCTGGGACATATCCCCTGCTTATTTGTATCGAGCAGAAAATGAAAACATAATTCCAGTGTCTAACTTGGCCCGCCCCTTCAGGGGCTTACGATTGTAGCGCTGTCGTCGCCCCATTCGATTAAAACGTGTATAGGCCCGATTGCCGAGGCGTCTATTCATATGGCAACTCTTTCTTTCAAATAATCAACTTTATTTACGTTATATGGAGCACCTCCGGTGCAAGCATTTCAGTCCTTAGATGTCGAGATCAAAACTGTGGACAATGTTCAAAGAAAAACTGTCCATTCTATTACGACAAATTTATCTCGCATTCCAATCGCCTTCAGAAAAGGCCACAAACTAGATTTTGGATCTATTTGCATGTCAAAAACCCAGTAAGCATTTTATGTCATGCGATGAAAGAAACCGTATCCTTCTATCATGTGTTTAATTTATTCAATATACAAGCAAGTATTTTATGGGAACCAAGTGTTTAATAACTATTATTCTTCCTATGTTAACCCACAGTGGCGTGTTACATGGAGCCCCTGATTCGGATATCACTTAGTGGCGTGTTGTTTCTACTTTCTGCGATATTCATTGTTGAATATCTGATCAATGTAGGAAATACAGACTCAATTTAAAATATCAAGTATGAATATTAATTTATTTGATTTTACATTCTTCTGCTCTTTCTCTCTTTTGCGCTCTCGTATACCTACACACACGCATCCTTTTGCATGTACATGTTTCGGGAAACAGCTAACTAATTACATTATGTATCTTATTTCATATGCATGCTATGCATGGTGAATATTAAGTCAGGAAGGGCTATTGACGGAAAAGTGCATTCTGGAAATCAGGAAAATTGTTGCCTCATTCACAATGGAATATATATTAATACCCACAGCCCCAACCTACAATGCATTCCAGCAGAATGTAACTACATGACAACGATAGTTGCTGGGAACATGTGTGGGACCTCATGGAATTGCCTCGGGCTAAAAATAGCAAGAGCTTGTGTGGGGTAGAGGTTTTGAGGCTGGAATACGTAAGCGCGCGGGAACATTCAATGTTCTCCTATAATATACATTCTGCGCGTCGGTAATTTAATTAAATATATTTTGATAATAAAAATCACATATTAAAAACAATATGAACAGAGGAATGAGGAACATTAATAGGGTATTCATCCTCTGGACCCTTCTCCACCATTAATTTAGAAATGTCTCACCTGAATTTTGGCTCATCTCCACGTTCTAATATTTCGCATTCTTTGACATTGAAGATAATAATCACCTATCCTTGCACTTTCTGCAGTTGGACTAAACGGATTGAGTCAAATTTTTCATGGATCTGAATGGATTGTGGATGATTACTCTACTAAAAATCATTTGACTGCAATTTACAACACTCCAGGAAAGAATGTGTGCCATTGATAGGTTTGTGTTGTAGCACTTAATTATGGAGATATATTTAATTGTGTAAGCTTTTCGTGAAGCACTATGAATGACCTCGCAGAAATTAATAATGTGGACACAGATTAGCTGAAAATTGAAACACAACAATCAAAACACATTTACAGATGAAACCAATGGAAGCCATGTGACAGCATCGGAACAGCATGCTTATGAAATAAATATTAAGTTGCATAAACATAGGTATGCGATCTCACATGAACACGTGAAAAATATTCTCCTAAAAATAAAGATTGATTGAAGCAATAGCGTACAAGTGCTGAAGCCGTATGTTCAAAGAGATGTATATATGTAAATGTTAAATATATATACGTAGTGGGCTGTGAATTTAATTAAAGCTTGAATTTCTCAGCAATAAAAAGAGATATTGATCATGAGGATCATTTTCAATATGCATAAGTTTCCTATCAAAACAGTCCATGAGTTTATTGACCAGTGATTATCAAGAAACCGGAGAGGGGAACTGACATATGAATAGGTATCATAGAGAAGTGGCATCAAGTTTGTCTTTCGTGCCAACTGTGCGAATTAACAGCAAAAACGAGCAGTGGCCCTTAAATGTTCATTGGCCAATTAGGCGAATTAGGTTCAGATCTTTCAATGAAGAACATTGATAGAGAAAAGTGCTTGGGAAGTACGAGGCTGGGAAACTTATGCAAGCAATACAAAGTTGTCGTTGGAACATATTCAGGAATCAGGCCAACTGAACATTTGGCAAATACATTATCATTATGGCCTTTCACCCAGCATCATCCCCAAGAACCAAGATTTACAGTTCGAGAAAGAGATTGCATATTTTGCCTTGAATTCATGCATTAGGGAGCCTTAAGAAGTACAATTATGAGAGACATTAAATTAATTTGGTGTATGAGAGAGTGAGGATGAATAAGAGATAATATGAGAAACAGAGAGAGAGAGAGAGCAATAGACAGAGAATGAGAGAGGGAGAGAAAGAGATTTGCACAGATTGGGTCGATTTTAAGGGCTGATGATGTGCGCAGTAAAACAATTCAGATATAAAATTATTAATGACCGCAATCTGTGTTTTACATGTGCCTGGTTTTCAGTCTCCTCCTCAAACTGAAACATCATCATACTAATTGTGTTTAAACTGCCTACTATTAATGCACTCTTTCCCACAAGATATTTCCAGTTAGGACCCTACACATAGAGTTTAAATGTAAGTGTGGCTCGAAAACCAACCTGCAATTCGTCAACAAGTAACGAGAGACACAAACAGCATTTATGTACACGTGGAATGGTCTGTGCTGGCTAACTGGTATAATTATTATCACGACAATTGTTGGTTAATCCTAATCCATAGGTGAACGTATACATCACCTGATAATTCAGCTAATTATCATTTCAAATGTCGCTTCCAAGGATAGGGAGATCAATTCGTAATTAACAAAAAAGGAACTCTGCAGGCATGAGGGTTGGTTGAACACTCAGATGCGGAGGGTCTAAAAAAATCTTGAAAGTGACGTGCTTCTTACCCTTCCAGATTGGCCATGGCGTTCTCGTGGCAGAATCTCAGGAAGAGAATAGCTTATCTTTTCAGTGTTATGACCAATGATTTTTCATGAACCATTATCAAGAAGCAAAAGAAAACGATCACCGTGTGTTTCACGAAGTTAACTTTGTAGGAACTCACTGTGCCATCGATAGATGCCAAAGTATTTTCTACATGGTTCAAATATTTTAAAGTGCTATGACTATAAATCGCTCTCGCCTCTAAAGACTGCAATTGAGTGATACAATGGTTAAGCTTTTTTTGTATTTGCTGTTGCTCGCCTGTAAGTGCTATATTTTAGGATTGTGGTTTTTGTACTAAATTTCATTTGGTCATTGAATAACAGAATATCACGAATAAAGAAACAGAGTAGGGCGTAAAACATGATTGATGCCTCTGATGCGATTTGGGCACTTCTAATAGATTTGATTTGGTTTGATTTTTTATTATCACATGTATTTGCATGCAGTGAAAAGTATTGATTCTTGCGCGTTATACAGGCAAAGCATACCATACATAGAGAAGAAAAGGAGAGGGTGCTGAATGAAATACTAAAGTCACAGCTAAGGTGTAGAGAAAGATCAACTTAATATGACGTGGCTCCAATCAAAAGATAGAGGAGAGCAGGGAATAAGTTGTTCCAGAGCGGCTTGACTCCATGACTTCTGATGTGTGTATATTTTTCCTGATGGAAGAATGTGAAAGAGAATATGTCCATGGTGCATGGGGTCTTTGATTATACGGGCTTCTTTTCCGATGCAGCAGGAAGTGTAGACAGAGTCACTGGATGGGAAGCTGGTCAGTGTGATGGACTGGACTTTGATCACAACGCTTTGTAGTTTAGTGCGGTCTTGGACAGAGCTTGAGCCATACCAGCATGTGGTACAACCAGGAAGAATGTTTTCTATCACGGATATGTATAAGTTGTTGAGAGTCGTAACAGGCATGCCAAATATCCTTAGCCCCCTGAGAAATGTTGGTGGGCTTTCTTACGTGTAGCGTCGGCGTGGAGGCACCAGGGCATGTAGTTGGTGACCTGGACACCTAGAAACCTGGAGCTCTTCTCGTTGATGTACACAGTTGCATGTCTTCCACTTCGTGAAATCTACGCCTATCTCGTTTGTTGTGTTGACATTGAGGGAGATATTATTGTCGCACCAATTCAACAGATTCTCTATGTCTTCTCTGTGCTCCGTCTCATGTTGTTTGAGATCCTCCCCACTCCGCTGGTGTCACCAGCAAACTTAAAAATTGATTTGGAGTGAAATTTAGCCATGCAGTAGTAGGTGTATAAGGAGTACAGTAAGTGTCTGGGGACACAAAATTGTGGACACAGGTATTGAGGATGATTGTAGAAGGGGTGTTGTTGCCTCTCATTTCTGATTGGGGTGTATGGGTCCTCCCCATGCATTTCCATTTTGTTTGTCTCTTGCGGAAATGACAATGCTGGAAATATTAAATGTTGTTGCTCATTTCATTGCCAAATGAACTTTCAAATGCAGTGCAATCTTGGAAAATATGGAACCATCCACGATGAAATGAAGAATAAAGAGAAAATAAATACGAGAATTGCCTAAATGCTGAGGAATTGCAGATCTCTGGTTTCAACATCATGTGGTGTCCGAAGTTGTGAATCAAAAAATGCTAGTATCCAGGTACACATGAAATTGAGAACACTCATCAAAAGTTCTTGATAATTTTTAGAGAATTGGGAAAACAATAGTGAGATTAGTGAGATTAGGCTTCACTTGTACAGGGCAGTAGTGAGACGACATCCAGAATACAGTGGGCAGTATTAGTCTTTTTGTTTAAGGAATGATCGGAAATGTCAAGTGACGTGCAAAGAAGGATTCTTTAAATATCTGGAATGTATGCATTACATTAAAGTGAATAGATTGAGAAGGCATGCATGAATTCAATTAAGTAAATAAGACTAAGAGGGGAATCTATTACAATATTTATTGCTGGCGAGGAGTGAGGGAGGAGGAGGGTGGTTGGGAAGTTGACAGAATCAATGTGGTGTGGAGGCTTGATTTAATTTACATAGAAACACATAGGATAGGAGCAGGAGGAGGCCTTTTGGCCCTTCGAGTTGCTCCTCCAATCGTCACGATAGTGGCTGATCGTCCAACTCAAAAGCATAATTCTGTTTTCTTTACATAACCTTTGATCCCGTTCGCCCCAAGTGCTATATCTAGCCGCCTCTTGAATACATTCAATATTTTAGCATCAAGTACTTCCTGTGGTAATGCATTTCACCACTCTTTGGGTGAAGAAATGTCTCCTCACCACCGTTCTAAATGGTCTACCCATAATCCTAAGACTATGACCCATTGTTCTGTACTCCACATCATCGGGAACATCCTGCCTGCTTGTACCCTGTCTAGTCCTGTTCGGATTTTATAAGTCTCTGCATCTTCGTCATAGTTCACCCTCCTACCCAACTTGGTATCATCTGCAAACTTTGAGATTTTACATTTTGTTCCCTCATCCGAAAAGGCTAGGGTCCCAGCACTGATCCCTATGGCACGCCACCAGTTACTGCCTGCCAATTTGAAAAACACCCATTAATTCCAACTGTTTGTTTCGTCTCTGCCAACCAGTTTTTTATCTATCTCAATACACTTACGCCAATCCATGTGCTTTAATCTTGCACGATAATGTCTGATGCGGGACTTTGCCAAGCTTTCTGAAAGTCCAAATACACTACATCGACTGGGTCGCCATTGTCAACTCTAGTTGTTACATCTTCAAAAAATTCCAAAAGATTTGTCAACCATGATTTTCCCTTCATAAACCCATGTGGACGCTGCCTGATCCTATCGCTGCTTTCTAAATGCTCCGCTATAAAGTCCTTGATAATGGATTCGAGAATTTCCCCGACTACCGATGTTAAGCTTACTGGTGTATAATTCCCTGTTTTCTTTCTACCTCTCTTTGTGCATATTTGAGTAACATTAGCTACCCTCCAATCTGCTGGGACTGTTCCTCAGACAATAGAATCCTGGAAGACGACCATCAATGCGTCCATTATTTCTGGAATCACTTCCTTATGTAATCTTTACCAGGATGTTGCCTGGTACGGAGGGTATTAGCTATGAGGAGAGATTGAGTAAACTAGCGTTGTTCTCCCTGGAAAGATGGAGGTTGAGGGGCGACCAAGTAGAAGTATATAAAATTATGAAGGGCATAGATCGGGTGAACAGTTGGAAGCTTTTTCCCAAGTCAGAAATGACAAACACAAGGAGTCACAAGTTCAAGGTAAGGGGAGCAAGGTTCAATACAGATATGAGGGGAGGTACTTTACACAGAGGGGGGTGGGGGCCTGGAATGCACTACCGAGCAAGGTGTGCCTCAGTCCTCCGGCGAGGAGTCCCTGGGGCCGGGTGGCAGCGGGACCCCTGCGGCTCCGTTCCACCCGGCCGATCACAACCCGGACTTCTTTTTTAGTATGTCGGGGGACTGGGGAACACCCCAATGTTTGTGTCCCCGTGCGGCGGCGGCGAGGAAACGGTCCACTCGTCCTCTCCGTCCCGACCTTGGACGCTGGACATCCCCAACCTCAGTCCGAAGATTACACCGGACCTGGGGGGTGTCCGAGCGTCTGGGGCGGAGGGGGTGACTGGGCCGCCGTCGCACGGGGGCCCGCAAACCGGGGAAGGTGAGCCCGGGGGGAACCCCTCCTCTGCCGATCCTGGGGATGGGATCGGGGAGGGGCTCGCTCCGTGCCGCCCGCCGTACGTCCTGCGGCGGGGGACTCGGAGTCGAGGGGCGACCGCCCTGAGGAGGCCAGCGGCTCGGTGAAGGGCACCGGGACACTTTCGGAGTCAGCCCAGAGCGAGGCGGGGGACTCCCTCGTGCCCCCCACCGAGTCGTCCCTCATCCCCTCCAGGGACCTCAGGATCTTCATCCGCAGTCATTCCGGTCGCTCCGACATCATCCGGCTAGCCCTCGGCCGCTGGCCGGACCTGGCGCGGCTCGTCTGGTCCATGAGGGCATGCTCGCATGCCTCCCCGGGCCTGGAGAAAATAGAGCGGCGCTGGGTACTGCGGTTCCTCCACGCGCTCGAAAAGGGGGGGAGAGGACTGGTGAGTATTGCGCCAGCGCTCCGCCAAACACCTAGATAGGTGGTGACGGTGGCACAAAGCTGCTGACATGAAGGTGACCATAGCCAACCTCAACATCAATGGCAGCAGTGAGCCTCACCGCAGGTTCCAGAACTTCTCAGTCCTCCGTGACGGGAGGTATGCGGTGTGTTTCCTGCAGGAAACCCACACCGTTCCGGGAGACGAAGCCCAATGGCTCCTGGAGTGGCGAGGGGGGTTTACATGAGCCACCTCGCGCTCGCTTCTCGCAGGGTGGCTATCTTGTTGGCCCCGTGTTATAAGCCGGAGATCTTGGGGGCCAAGGAGCCGGTGCCAGGCCGGTTGCTGCACTTGACAGCCCGTGAGGGGGCCTGGTCATTCAAAAGCTGAATGTCTACGCCCCGGGCGGCGGACCGCAGCAAACGACTTTCTATGAGAAAGTGTCCGCTCACATCGAGACCATCGCGGGGGGGGGCGAATGCATTATCCTCGGGGGAGATTTCAACTGCATCCTCGAGGCACGGGACCGCACCAGCCCCTGGCTGCGCACGCCGGCGGTGGTGAAGTTGCGGGACCTGCTCGGGTCTCACGACTTGTTGGACATCTGGAGACATCTCCATCCTGGCTCCAGTGCCTTCACTTACGTGAGGCCTGGAGTTGGAGCGTCCAGGCTCGACCGCCTTTACATTTCGAGGGTGCACATGTCCGGCGTGTCTTCGGCCTCCATGCGGCCGGTGTCGTGCATGGACCACAACCTGGTGAGGGCGGACTTTGTGCCGTCTCGCGTCCGGCAGGGGTCCGCGTACTGGCACTTTAACAACACGCTGCTGGAGGATGAGCGCTTCCTGGACTCGTTCTGTCGATTCTGGGCCGGCTGGAGAAGGAAGCGGGGAGTCTTCCCCTCCTTGAGGCTCTGTTGGGATGTGGGCAAGACTCACGTCCGTACATTCTGTCAGGAGTACGCGAGGGGGTCGACAAAGTGGCGGAAATCCAGGCTTGAGGACTTGGAGAAGGAGGTGCTCGACCTGGAGGCACGTCTCAGTCAGCCCGACGCGGACCCGGCCCTGCGTTCGGAGGACAGGGAGAAGAAGGGCGCGCTGTGGGACGCGCAGCTTGCCAGGTCTTGCAGCGCGTACGTGAGGTCATGGCTCCAGTTCCAGGTGGACCTGGACCGTGGCTCCCCCTTCTTCCACTCGCTGGAAAGACCGTCAGCAGCTCGTTACGCTGCTGGCCGACGACGGTTCCCCGGTCTCGGATCCGGAGGGCATCCGGGCCATTGCCCGGGAATATTACACCTCGCTCTTCTCTCCAGATCCGTCCAATGAGGATGCCCGCAGACCTCTGTGGGAGGACCTGCCGCAGGTCAGCCCGGAGGGCGTCGGCAGGCTCGAGGCCCCTACCACCATGGCCGAGCTGACCGGCGCCCTCAATGGCCTCAGTCGAGGCAAGGCCCCTGGGCTGGACGGGCTGACAGTAGAGTTCTTCAGGGCGTTCTGGGATGTCCTGGGGAGCGACTATGTGGGGGTCCTGGAGGAGACCGTCGCTACCGGGGAGCTGCCCCTTTCGTGGCGCAGAGCCATCATTGCCCTGCTGCCCAAGAAGGGGGATCTCCACCTGCTGAAGAACTGGCACCCGGTCTCCCTCCTCAGCACGGATTATAAAATTTTTGCCAGGGCTATAGCTTCATGCCTTGGATCCGTGCTGGACCACATGATCCACCCTGACCAGTCCTACACGGTCCGGGGCCATTGTATACACGATAACCTCCACCTGGTCCGGGACCTAATCCATCATACCCAGAGGGCTGGTCTGTCGGGGGTCTTCTTGTCATTAGATCAGGAGAAGGGATTTGACAGGGTGGAGCACGAGTATTTACTCGGGACTCTGCGGGCATTCGGGTTCGGGTCGCATTTTGTCGCCCGGATCCAATTACTGTACTCTGCTGCAGAGTGTCTGATTAAGGTTAACGGGTCCCTGACGGCGGCCCTTCGCTTTGGGAGAGGAGTACGGCAGGACTGCCCCTTGTCCAGCCAACTGTACTCCGTATGCGTGGAGCCATTCCTGCACCTCTTGTTGAGGAGGTTGTCAGGTTTGGCCCTGCGCGGACCGGACGTAGGGGTGGTCCTGTCAGCTTACGCCAACGACGTGCTCCTCATGTTCACAGACCCGGCTGACCAGCGGAGGATGCGAGAATGCCAGGCGGTGTAGTCCGCAGCGTCCTCCGCCAGGATCAACTGGGCCAAGTGCTCCGGACACCTTGTCGGTCCTTGGGAAATGGACTCCCTTCCGGAGGAACTCAGGCCTTTGACCTGGAGCAGGACTAACCTCCTCTACTTGGGGGCCCATCTCTGCCCAGCTGACGAATCCTGGCCGCCGAACTGGCGGGAGCTGGAGGCCAAAGTCTCCGCCCGCCTGAATCGCTGGACAGGACTACTCCGAGTGCTGTCCTATGGGGCGCGAGTTCACGTCATAAACCAGCTGGTCGCCTCCATGCTGTGGTACCAGCTGGTCCCTTTGACCCCTCCCACTGCCTTTGTCGCCGATATCCAGAGAACCCTCCTGCGGTTCTTCTGGTACAATCGACTGCACTGGGTCCCTGCTGCGGTTCTGCATCTCCCGCTTGAGGAGGGCGGACAAGGTCTGGTGTGCCTCCACGCTCGGATATCGACATTCCGCCTCCAGGCCCTGCAGAGGTACCTTTACGTTGAGCCCTCTCCACAATGGTGTGCCATGGCGATGTATTTCTTCCGCCAGTGGCACGGCCTCAACTATGACGTGCAGCTCCTGCATATCGAACTGGGGCGTGCTTCGACCGCCCTGCAGGAGTTGCCCATCTTTTACCAGGGACCTCCTCACTGTCTGGAACACGGTCGCCTCGCGACGCAGCTCCCCCCCGTCAGGAGTAGCGGCTCTCGTGCGAGAGCCGCTGCTCAGGAATCTCCTCCTCCAGCCGTATAACTTCAGGTGGCTGGTGGAGAGGAGGGCTGTGGACGCCGGGGTGACCAGAATCGGGGACGTGCTCGATGGCGGAGGGGCCGGCTGGATGAATCCCCGCGTGCTCAGCCAGCACGCGGGGACAACCGTCCGGCACGCTGCCAAAGCCATCCGAGACGTTAGGACGGTCGTGCTCGGCCCCGAAACTGCACGCAAACTCGAGGCGGCACAGGCGTGCGGTGGGATCCCGCCCGAGCGTTCCCCTGTTCGGACGGAATTCCACATTGGCCCAAAACCTCAACCCCCCCCTCCCTGGGTGAGGTGCCCCACAGCCTGAGCCGCCTCGCGGAAATGTCCTCCGTGCCTTTTTCTACCACGCGGAGGCGTTTCCTGTGCGGGCTGCTGCTGCACACCTTCCACTACCGCCTCCTCGCCTGTCGCCCGGATACACCTTGGCGGGCCTTGTTGCCGTCGGGCGGCGGAGGTCCCGGCTGGAGGTCCCTCTACGGAGGGATCTCCCCCAATTACGTCGGGGACCTGGGGTGGAGGGTGATGCATGCAGCAGTGCCACACAACCGTAGGATTCACTGGTTCACGGGCTCCGAAAACTGCCCTTTCTGCGGCCTTGTGGAGTCCGTGGACCATGTCTATGTTGTGTGTCTTAGGCTGCACTCCCTTTATGTTTTCCTAAAGAACCTTTTATTGATGTTTTGTTTCCACTTCAGTCCCACGCTCCTGATCTATGGACACCCGGTGCGGAGAGGGGAGGGTCGGGATGGCGACCTCCTCGTGAACCTGCTCCTGTGCCTGGCGAAACACGCCAGTTATCGGTCCAGGCAGCGGGCGATCGAGCGGGTCGTCCATCCTGACTGTCTTCCCCTCTACTGCGGCTATGTTCGCGGCCGGGTGTCCCTGGAGAGGGAGCATGCGGTGTCCACGGGCGCGGTTGACGCCTTCCGTGCCCGCTGGGCACCGCAGGGGTTGGGGTGCGTTATCGACCCTAATAATCACATTTTAATTTGATGTTTTTAAGTTTCCTTTGAACTTTGATTTCTGTTCGGGCTGTTCCCCCTCCTTTTTGGGGAGCTGCCCCTTTACTTTGTCCTGACTTAATTTGTGTTTGTTTATTTGGTTTGACCTAAAACGAGGGCAAGGTGGTTGAGGCGGACACGCTAGTATCATTTTGGACTTATCCAGATAGCCACATGAACAGACTCGGAATAGCGGGATACAAACGGATGGTCTAGTTAGGAACACATGATTGGTGCAGGCTTGGAGGGCAGAATGGCCTGTTCCTGTGCTGTATTGTTCTTTGTTCTTTGTTTGTTCTTTGATGTGGGAGGGGAAAATTGCTTTTTATATTGCTTTGTGTTTCGTGTTCTAAAGTAATATAATATTAATTGATGAGCTATTCGGGATCATATAGATCTGTTACTTATGCAAGTTTGTAATTAAAAATACAAGTGTCAATACGATACATTTTTAATTAAAAGTTTTAGCAGTTTATTTTAATTTCCTTTCGATTACATTCCTTGAATATGTTTGCACGTGACCGAACTTCAGCTTTATATCCCATTTTCACCATCATTATCGAATTGCAGATCCCTGCACATTATGCAAGAATGGCACTTAATAATAATATGAAGCAAAATATCGATGCTGGTAGACAAGGCTATTTTCTTAAGAACTTGAGTGTACCGACTGGAAAGATCTGGTAGTGGTACGTAGCCACACAAACATGCATATATTAGTAAAATATTTGCGTAAGTTATTGATTTCATACCTAAAATCATGTGTCCAAAGTGCTAATCAATCAATCTTTGCAAGATGTCACGCTCAAGCCGTATCCTTTCACCGCAAGCCCAGCAGAGCAATGTTATTGTCACTGTAAACATCCATTTGGTTTCATTGTAGATAAATTCACGCTCCAACAGGGAGCACGTGAGAGCATTAGGGGATGCTGCAACACTGGGTTCTGAGCAACTGAGGAAAGGTAGCTAAAACATTAAGTCTTGGGTTCAGTTTTGCAACACATATTTTCCGTATTGCTCACTGAATATAGTTGAATCATTGTCAAGAAGGAAACCAAGCCAAGGAGATTTCTTTGACATTAGTGTGAGATGCATGGATGGTCGGGCTTGGCATTTAATACTGACCATCAACAGGAATGTACAATTACACAATGTTGGCTGTTCGTAAAACGCATTAGAAATGTGGATGCAGGAAATTGTCATGAAAAATATGTGATTGAATCAAAAACTTACTTCAAATGTAAGTATGGAGGTGAATCATTTTACAATACATATTATAAAGATGCATTAGTGGTAAGCGCTAATCAAAAAGCTGACTCGCTTCGCAGAACGATATGAAGTGCTGGATATGACCGTTCGCATCCAAATTGCATCCCGAACAAAATCACAAGAGTTTCGCTCAATCTGTTAGTTCAGTGTGATATCGCCGTCATTAATTTTCCTTCACATTGGTCTTCTGTGACGAAGAAGACAGTCTTTCGTGGAATAATATTGTTTTATGGTTTTTCTGTCAGAGATAAACATATTAATTGAAAGTTAAATTGTTGCTTTCCCGTCAATAGTGTGGTAACAAGGTGAATCTCACAAGAATCGCATTCACCGTGATGGTAAATTTTGATCTATAAGTTTGTTGTGGAAAGTAATTTGATGTATATCTCCGGAAGAGACTATTTAGAATATAATGCTGTTGCTAGTATTCTTTCTTGTTCTTCTATTTGAATGAAAATGAAAGCAATTGCATTTGTTTTTTGCTTTGCTCGATGACTGTCATAAAAATACCCATACGAATTCGAGAATGCAATCTGATTTATGCTTGTCCACATGTGACCCAAGATTGATAACAAGTCTGTCAAGCGACTCAATTCAATGACAATTATCCATGGGCAACAATAGTTTGTCTTGCCAGAGAACTCCATTTCCCGGGTAATAATAATTTAATATGTTAATTCATTTGGGGTTTTTTTCGGTCTACGAACGTCCTTGCTGGAAAACCGGCTGAGGTTTATCCATTGCTGATAAAGTGTTGACTAATTTATTTGTAGGGTGGTGCAACCGACGCATTTACGTTCAAAGAACAAAGAACAAATAAAATTACAGCACAGGAACTTGCCTTTCGGCCCTTCAAGCCTGCAACGACCATGCTACCCTTCTGAAATAAAACACCCTTCCGGAGACCATGCCCCTTTGTTCCTATCGTATTAATTAAATCCTCAAAAGACTCAGGGATACGGGTCATGGAAAATATCAGAACACATTGGTAAAGATGTTAAGAAACTGCACATTGAAAAACCTGGAACTTTCTTTACATTTGTGCAATTATATATAAAACAAGGATTCCTGGCTAAATTTTGCAAACCACTCATTTGGCCTCAACTGGACAGACTGCACCGAAAAGTTAAAGGGTTTGAAGAAAATGATACCATGATTATAGCATGGACGACGTACTAAGTAGAGGCATTTCAGTGCATCGGCTCTTCGCCACATCACAGGCAGAGTAGTGAGAGTGAAATGAGTTGCAGGAAATTATGACCTGTTTGGATTGAGCAAGAAGTCTCACAACAACAGGTTAAAGTCCAACAGCTATATTTGGTAGCACAAGCCACAAGCTTTCAGAGCGCTGCTCCTTCATCAGGTGATTGGGAGTTCTGTTCACAAACAGGGCATATAAAGACACAAACTCAATTTACAAAATGATGGTTGGAATGCGAGTCTTTACATGTAATCAAGTCTTAAAGGTACAGACAATGTGAATGGAGAGAGGGTTGAGCACAGGTTAAAGAGATGTGTATTGTCTCCAGCCAGGACAGTTAGTGAGATTTTGCAAGCCCAGGAAAGTCGCGGGGGTTACAGATAGTGTGACATAAACCCAAGATTCCGGATGAAGCCGTCCTCATGTGTGCACAACTTGGCAATCAGTTTCTGCTCAGCGATTCTGCATTGTCGTGTGTCGTGAAGGCCGCCTTGGAGAACACTTTCCCGAACATCAGAGGCTGAATGCCCGTGACTGCTGAGGCATTTAGCAGAGGCATCAGAGGCATTCAGCCTCTGATCTTCGGGTCAGCGTTCTCCAAGGCGGCCTTCACGACATACGACAACGCAGAATCGCTGAGCAGAAACTGATTGCCAAGTTCCACACACATGAGGACGGCCTCAACCGGGATCTTGGGTTCATGTCACACTATCTGTAACCCCCACGACTTGCCTGGGCTCGCACAATCTCACTAACTGTCCCGGCTGGAGACAATACACATCTCTTTAACCTGTGCTTAACCCTCTCTCCATTCACATTGTCTGTACCTTTAAGACCTGATTACCGGTAAAGGCTCGAATGCCAAACATTATTTTGTAAATTGAGTTTGTGTCTTTATATGCCCTATTTGTGAACAGAACTCACACTCCCCTGATGAAGGAGCAGCGCTCTGAAAGCTTGTGGTTTGTGCTACCAAATAAATCTGTTGGACTTTAACCTGGTGTTGTGAGACTTCTTACTGTGCTTAACCCAGTCCAACGCGGGCATCTCCACATCATGGATTGAGCAAGTCAGGGAATCTGTTGAAAATGGCAAATTGACACTTGCCGTGAAATTCAACTGCTTGGCTCTATGCCAAATGTCATTTTGGTTAGCATTGCTGTCCAAGGAATAAGTCGGCGAAACAGGAGAATGCAGAGTAAAGAGGCCATGAAAAGAATTATTCTGTAATGGTGATGTTATGCAAGTGCTACCATCTTGAAAGTGAACTCAGCTCCCTTCAGCTTGCTGAGTTCAACAGGGCCTTAGCCGGATCGCCTCAAAATAAAAGTTTCCCTGAGGCGGGAATATGATAGGCTTCCTGGTTCAATTGGCAAATCCTTTCGTCAATTTCATATTTTGGGAAACATATATAGGGCATGACGCAAGAGGCATTTATTCTAACTTTCAGGGTGTTTCAGGAAACACTAGCTCAGAAACATGACTGCAGTCACATCGATTTCAACAGAAAGCCAAACTTGGAGTTATGTCATCGGCTATCGGTAAAACTTTTGATCCCATATTCGGATGCAGTGAATTCAAAGGGCGTGAATGTTCGTTCACGATATAGTAAACGGCTATAGAAGTAACATTCCGGTTGAACCACCTACGAGATGATATTTAACCAAGTATCACCTTAGATCAATATCTCAGTGGATCAGATTTCTTTACTATGCTGAAATCCTGAATTATACCGTGCTCGGACAGCCTCTCATCGTTTTGTGTTCTCTCCAGTCATTTGTCAAACTCAATATTTGAATTCCTTATTTGATTATAACACGAACGATTTTTACCTGTGCAGATCACAGACGCTGCCTCAACTGGGCTGCAGTTGTGGTCTCCCATGGGGTTTGTCTGGCACTGGGATAGGTTCCACTCAGCCCCAGTGCATTTGACATCATCCAACCAGAAGGATGTAGAGGCTTCTCCAAAATAGGCATTTCCAGGAGCTGCTCTGACAGGTCCACAGCCAAGTTGTCTACACACAAGTCTCGCATCAAGTAGGTCCCAATCGTCATCACAAACTGCTCCCCATGTGCCATTGTGATATATCTCCACACTTCCTGAGCAAGGATTTATCCCATTTATCAATCGCATAGGGATTTGATCTAAACGAGGAATGTGTGGAAAAAAGAAGAACAATAGTGTGTGTCTGAGGAATTGACTTTAACCCCGTCTCCCCAACAGCTCCCAATCACCACCCATGCCATCAGCACCACAACTACGTTTTCCTTCGAATATATTTGCAGGTTCATTTTTTGAATTAACAGGAGTTTATGTGGCACCATTTCCTAATACTGTTGCAGTACATCCTTGCTTTCCATGGGTTGAATTTAGGAGAGAGTGCCGGCAAACTGGAGGCACGTTTTATTTTTAATTTGCTTTCCTTTGCTTTTTGCAGAGTGACATGCGGAAATTCAGCTGCCAACTGCCCATTTTGCATCACCTTGAAACATTAGATCCAGTCCGAAACCAACTCAGGACATTCCATGAGCCAATTTTGCATGGTCCCTAAGATGATATATCCAGTGTCAGACCATGATATCACACAAGTGGATGGCCTGCAATATAATGCTGCTTGGCTATCATAACGCCTTTTAAATAAATATTTCTTTTTTTTTACCTGAGCAAGTAACAGATGCTGCATCCTCGGGGCTGCATTCCTTTTCTCCCAACAGATTGCTTTCACACTGAAATAAGCTCATCTCAGTTCCTTTGCATTGAACATTGTCCAGCCAGAAAACTGAAGGAGATGCCCCAAATTGAGCACTTCCCGGACCTGAACTGGCAGATCCACATCCTAGTTGCTTACACACAACGGTTGCATCAGCTATGTCCCAATCGTGATTACAAACTGATCCCCAAACGTCATTGTGATATATCTCAATTCTCCCAGAGCAGGAGTCCATCCCATTCACTACTCGCACTGGGATCGAAGCTTCGAGGAAGAAAAGAGGGGAAAATTGAAATCTACTTCAATTGGGCTTTGCGAGTATGCAAGATTAAGCCTCCAGAACTTCCAACTCGCGTGTATCCATAACTTTATGCATTAATATCATTATTAAACGTAATAAAAAAAATCCTGTAATACCGATACCTCTTCGATTAATACTCGAGTACCTACATCTTTCTTCAGTTACACAGGGTTCTGTTGAGACAGCATCAGATATTGTGGATGCAGTATGCGTCTCCACATTTTGGAAATAACATATTTGTCCTTATGACAGTTCTAGAAATTTCCAGCAGACTTGTCCCTGTCATGAGTTTTGTCCTAAGATCACAGGCTAAGACAATCCTTTAATATTTCCTGGATCTTAAAAAAATGTATATCTTTGAAAGCTGCACAATTCTGAGGGGAATTGACACGGTAAGCGCTGAGCGAGGGTTTCAACTAACTGGGGAGTGCAGCATAGAATATAAATGCAAGAATAAGGACCCGATCATTTGGAATATGTTCAGCAGAAATTTGTTGAAAGGTTCGTAATTATTTTGTGGTTGTGTATTCCAAGGTGTAATGAATGCTACACCGTTGGATGCATTTAGGACTGGAATTGACAAATGTACATCTCTCAGGAAATAAAAAAAATCTTGTGCATCGATAAGGTTAGATGGAGTTGATGCCAATTCTGCCATGTGTCAATATAAGTTAGGATGCTATTAAAATGAAGTTTTTTTGCACAAGTAAAATCAAACTGTCATCTATTTTATAAACCATGTCGCGGCAGCAAATACGAGACAGGAAATAACAGCGAAAACGGGGAACACGGTGTTTCTTGATACAAATGCAATTAGCAGTCAGGGTATGATGAGCCAGGAAGCAGTTCAGGCACAGATGAGGTGTTGAAGAAGCAGCAGAGAGAGAGAGGAGCGGGAGGGCGGGGGGGGGGGGGGGCGGGTGGGGTAGTGGGGGGGGGGGGGGGGGGTGGAGGTGGGGGTGGGGGGAGAGAGAGAGAGAGCAAACCTTAACGAATTAGTTCAGATGAAGAAAGGTGGCTGGATGCAATAGAAGAGCGGGGAGAGGGATAGCTATTCTTTGGAAAGAGCTCAAGTGTTGAATGGCAGTTTGTGAAAAACAGAAACAGTTTCTTTTGTAACAAAGCCCATTCCCAAGTTATGATTACTTAAGCTGCATAATGTCCCTGTCACTGGCTAGATTTATCCATTAGCTTTACAGCTTTTTTGGGGGAAACGGGGTGCCAGGAGAGTATAATATTCTGAGGGAAGCTGTTGCATTGAACTTTTCACTCTTTGGGGGACGAAGTGCTTACTGTTCGTTCGCCAACGTGAAAGATTGTTTTATTCTACATTTTTGATGTTCTTGTTTACCGGAAGAAATGACCAACTTGTCACTCTTTCCACCAACGTTTCTCGCTAATATCCAAAAAGGAACTGCACACCAAGCGAAACCAATGCTTCAGGTTTGAACGCGCTCGAATTTTGCATGAGCGGGGTTTCATGTCACATTATTGTATTGAATAGAGGAGAAAACTCTGTCTGCCATGCGATATACTCATACTTCTATTTCTTCTGTTCTTATGTATGTTTGCGAAATAAAAGGAATGTGTACTGTTTCAAATCATGCTATGATGTTCGCAGTATGGACATCATACTTATTTCAGTAAATTGTTTTGTTCAGGTCACTGCTTAGATATTCGGCCGAAATATGAAATCCAATCTGGCGATATGTCAGCGGCATACTTTACTCCATCACGACTTTCAATGGAACTAAGCGTCGCGGAGGCTGGATCCCTTTTGAATCTGATCTATAAAGCATGCTACAACCAACACCAGCTTACCTGAAGATATCAGCTACCTTGAGATTTTGGCTAGATGTGAAACAATTGTCAGAACATAATGTTATATGAGCTAAGGTAACATATTTATGCTTGTGGGTAATGTCGTGATTCAACTCTGATGTGATGATTACATGGTATTGATGACGAGAATAATATGAATCATGATCTTCATCATCATTAACATTAACATCATTATCACCCTCTTCATCAACTCACTATCAAATTATCATCAGGTGGCACAGTGGTTAGCCTGGATTTGATTCTTGCTTCGGTTGACTGTCTGTGTGGAGTTTGCACGTCCTCCCCATGTGTGCGTGGCTTTCCTCCGGGTGCTCCGGTTTCCTCCCACACTCCAAACATTTGCAGGTTAGGTTAATTGGTCAAGCTAAATTAACCCTTTGTTTCAGTAGAATTAGCAGGGTAAAAACGTGGGTTTTCGGGGATAGAGCCTGGGTGAGATTGTGATTTGTACAGGCTCAATGGGCCAAATGGCATCCTTCTCTACTTTAGGGATTCTATGATTCTATGATCATAATATCATGTTGAACACCATCATCTTGAAAACCTTAGTTGTCATTCCCGTCATCACCAAGACATTGATTTTCATCAGCGCCATCTTGTCAATAACCGTCACGTATTATCATTAACAATACGACATACATCATGATCATTACCATTACCTGAACAAGTAAGAGACACGACATTGTCATTGCTGCAGTTATGTTCTCCAAATAATAGCACCGGACACTGGAATAATTTTGTCTCATCCCCTTTGCAGTTTGCATCAATTTTCCAGATAGACTCATATCTTCCAGGAAAGCGAATTTCTCCAGGTAATGATTTGGCGGGTCCGCATCCCAGTTCCCGACAGACAGTAGTTGAGTCATGTATGGCCCAATCGTCAGCACAGACTCCTCTCCATACTGAATTATAATATACCTCTAATCCTCCGGAACAGAAATCGTTTCCATTCATTAATCTCGCTGGGATCTCATCTGAAGTAGATGAACATGGTCAACATTTGTCTCTTGAATCACTTACAAAAAGGGAAGGGCTAATAAACTGTACTGACAGATACCGCTTTGATTGAGACACGGGCCAATGCTTATGACTATCTGAGTTCACATGCAACAACCTGAAACGTTGAGGATTTTCGCACATGAGCAATCAATTGGCCCCATTGTACATTAGCCAAGTCCACTCAAAATACCACACAACTTAATTACATCGGCATTCAGCAGTTCCAGTTGGGAAGGTGGGGAAATACATGTCGTTGTTAGTGAAAATAAAATAATATTGCGGCTGTGTGTTTTTTTTTTGTAGGGACTAGGTGTTCGTCTGGGTCCAAAACTGGGGCCAATCATTTTTTGTGGTCACTGATGACGTTGCTTTCAGAAGAAACGACATGAACCAGAGCTTTGGAAGAGTATCGAGCTTGGTGACACGTGGGGTGCTTAGGTTAGCGCATTCTTGATAGCGCAAGGTAAGATGTAGCAGAAGGCCAGTTTTAGAATAAACATAGAAGCCGATATATGTGGGCTCCTAGCCTGTTTCTGTTCCACAAGTTAAGTGGCAACACCATCCAGAATTCTTCAACATCGTCCTTGGCCGGAATTCTCCGCATTCTGCGCTCTGCCACCGCAGCCAGTGAGAACACAAAATGTGTAGCTCAGTCAAATCACCATTAACAGCAGAGTATCTCAGCCGCGGATGAGGTCGGAAATTTCTGACCTGAATGAGCGCTAAATGATCCGTTCTCATTGACAGCTGTGGCTGATCGAACGAGTGCAGAGAATTCAAGCCATAATCGTTTAATCCTCGTGTGAAGAAGGCCATTTTCTAATAAAGAAGAGCGCGATTCAGAACCACACAAATGTATAATTTATTTCCCCGTATGAGATGAGTGGAGCGGACTTGAACAGCTGACCCAGAGGCTAGAAATTCTCACTCGTGGTCAAAGGATATTTCAAACGTCCGTCAAACTTTCTGTCCCACCCGTGGTGCTTCGCGTGGCAGACAATACTGGTAACGTAACAGCCCTGTAAGTGCTATCCAACGCTGGGTTTGTTTCTTCTTACCTGTTATGAACACTTGCACGGAATTGCTGCTTGTTGAGTTTGTATGTTTTACTGTTTTACTTATTTGATAGTGACACGTGTAGTTTCCAATGTTGCTCCAGCATGCATCCTGGATTGAGAAGGTAACTGTGTAAACTCCTTCTGGTGCTATTCTAGTGGCAATAGGGTGACCATACCCGGATTTCATCAAATGAAAAATGCTTCCTGCGTAAAAGGTTAATGCAGTACATTTGAATGTTATTGTATCACCTTTTATATAAATGCCCGGATACCTTTCAAGGGAGAGGGTAGGCTTTAGTTGGCGATCTGTAAAGCAAATAAGAAACAAAATACGTTACCACCAGTTGGAATCCCTCCAACATTGCATGACTAGTACACAAATTTTACTACATGGGGTAGAAAACATTAAAATAGCTCGAATTATGTTTTGAGGTGTTCACAATTGATAGTCACTGATCTGTCTCACTGTGGTATCTGGTCCCTTTCGTTCCAGCCGATGAGAAAAGTGACAAACACAGACTCTGATCTATTGGATAGGATTTCTTTCTTCAAAACGTCCAGTTTCTCCTTTGACTCAACAGGTGTCTGAACCATTTCGAAAGGCATTTTAAAGTCAACTTCATTGCTGTGGATTTGGTCAGGCCAGGATAGGATCCTAAATTCCCATTCTTCAAGAACATCAATGAACTAGAAATATATTGTAATGACGTCACCATTACAAGCATTTAATTCATGCTATTATGAACTGAATCAGAATTTCATCTTTGGCCAGGGTGAAACAAAAACCCATGTTGTCCAGTATTTGAGTCGAGGTGCTCGGCAATTAAGCAAATGGTTTTGCCACTCGGCGAAATTATTCATTTATATGCGGGTCCCACTCTATTGATTATTATTTTGTTAGAGTTAAGACTTTTCTGCTATGTCCCCATGAATGCAGTGTAGACTTTTATGACGTAAACTGCACATCACTAATTTTGATGTGGGAATGACAATGACACTGCAAGAGCAAATTACCTGTCAATGACATTACCTACAGTTTGCATGCTGAATCTGACTTAAAGCAAGGGAGAGGTGAGTTGAGATTCTTTTATCCTTTTTACCTGTATTGGGGCAGAATGGCAGCTAGCGGAGAGGCATGCTCCTCCTGCCAGATGTGTGCAATTAGGGAGCAATCTTGTCCAGTTGCAGCTCCTCACAGACCGCATTGTTCGAATGGAGCAGTGGGTGGATGCACTGCGGAGCATACATGAGGCAGATAGTGTGATGGACACAAGTTACAGGGAGGTTGTGAGACCATGGATTCAGACATGTAGATGGGTGAACGCCAGGAGAGGCAGGCAGGTAGTGCAGGAGTCTCCTGTGCCTATTCCCCTTTCAAACAGGTATATCATTTTGGATACTGTTGAGGGGGATAGCCTGTCAGGGGGAGATACCAGCAGCAGCCAGGCCTGTGACACCACAGCTGGTTCTGCTGTGAGACAGGTTCGGGCAAAGAACAAGCGGGCAATAGTGATAGGGGACTCGCTCGGTAGAGGCACAGACAGGCATTTCTGTGGCCGCAATCGAGACTCCAGGATGGCGTGTTGCCTCCCTGGTGCCAGGGTTAAGGACGGCTCTGAGCGATTGCAGGACATTCTTAAGGGGGAGGGTGAGCAGCCAGAGGTCGTTGTAGATATTGATGCCAACGGCATAGGTAGAAAAAGGGATGAGGTCCTGAACTGTGAACATAGAGAGTTAGGCAGAAGGCTCGAAGATAGTAATTTCAGGACTATTATCACTGTCAGGTGCGAGTGAGAGTATGAACAGGAGGATTAGGCAAATGAATGCTTGGCTTGAGAGCTGTTGCAGGGGGGCAGGGATTTAGAGTTTTGGATCATTGGGATCTTTACTGGGGAAGGGTTGACTTGTTCAAGAGGGATGGGTTACATCTGAACTGGAGGGGGACTAACATCCTGGCGGGAAGATTTGCGAGAGCCACTCAGGAGGGTTTAAACTAGATTGGCATGGGGGTGGGATCCAAAGCAGTAGGGAGACAGAAGAGAATTTTGAAGACAGCACAGAAGTTAAAGAGAGCACATCAAGTAGTAAAGGCAGTGTCAAAAATCCTCGGATCAGACAGATCAGGCAAAAGCAAGACAGAGAGCAAGGGAAGTTCAGATTAAACTGCAGTTATTTCAATGCAAGAGGCCTGACGGGCAAGGCAGATGAACTCAGGCCATGGATGGGTATTTGGGACTGGGATATTATAGCAATGACTGAAATGTGGCTAAGGGAGGGAACAGGACTGGCAGCTCAATGTTCCAGGGTACAGAAGCTATCGGAACGATCGAACAGGAGGTACGAGTGGAGGGGGAGTTGCACTTTTGATTAGGGAAAGCATCGCGGGCGTACTGAGAGGGGCTATATCCAAGGGTTCGGCCGCTGAGTCTATATGGGTAGAACTGAGAAATAAGAAGGAGGAAATCACTTTGATAGGGTTGTACTATAGGCCCCCAAATAGTCGGCGAGAAATTGAGGAGCCAATATGTAAGGAGATTACAGATGGCTCCAAGAAAAATAAGTTGGTAATAGTCGGAAATTTTAAATTTCCCAACGTTGACTGGGACAGCCAACGTATTAGAGGGTTGGATGGAGAGAAATTTGTTGAGTGTATTCAGGAGGAAATTCTCATTCAGTATGTGGATGGCCCGACTAGAGAGGGGGCAAAACATGACCTCCTCTTGGGAAATAAAGAAGTACAGGTGACAGAACTGTTAGTAAGGGATCACTTTGGGACCAGTGACCATAATTCTATTGGTTTTAAGATAGCTATGGAGAATGATAGGTCTGGCCCAAAAGTTAAAAATCGAAATTGGGGCAAGACCAATTTTGATGGTATCAGGCAGGCACTTCCAATATTTAATTGGGGGAGTATTTGGGAAGGCAAAGGAACGTCTGGTAAGTGGCACGCTTTCAAAAGTGTGTTAACCAGGGTTCAGGGTAAACCCATTCCTCTCAGAGTGAAGGGCAAGGCTGGCAGATGTAGGGAACTCTGGATGACTCGGGTTATTGAGGCCTGGTCAAGAAGAAGAAAGAGGCACATGACATAGATCAAGTGAATCCCTTGAAGAGTATAGGGGGTATAGGAGTAGAGGTAAGAGAGAAATCAGGAGGGCAAAAAGGGGACACGAGATTGTTTTGGCAGATAAGGCAAAGGAGAATCCAAAGAGCTTCTGTAAATACATAAAGGGCAAAAGAGTAACAACGGAGAGAGTAGGGCCTCTTAAGGATCAACAAGGTCATCTATGTGCGGATCCACAAGAGATGGGTGAGATCCTAAATGAATATTTCTCATCAGTATTTACTGTTGAGAAAAGCATGGATGTTCGGGAACTTGGGGAAATAAGTAGTGATGTCTTGAGGAGTGTACATGTTACAGAGAAGGAGGTGCTGGAAGTCTTAAAGCGCATCAAGTTAGATAAATCCCCAGGATCTGATGAAGTATATCCCAGGACATTGTGGGAGGCTAGGGAGGAAATTGCGGGTCCCCTAGCCGAGATATTTGAATCATCGATAGTCACGGGTGAGTTGCCTGAAGATTGGAGTGTGGCAAATGTTGTACTTTTATTTAAAAATGGCTGCAGGGAAAAGCCTGGGAACTACAGGCCAGTGGGCCTCACATCTGTGTTGGGTAAATTGTTGGAAGGCATTTTGAGCGAAAGGATCTGCAGGTATTTAGAGATGCAAGGACTGATTAGGAACAGTCAGCATGGCTTTGTGAGTGGAAAATAATGTCTCACAAATTTGATTGAGTTTTTTGAAGGGGTAACCAATTACGTAGATGAGGGCAGTGCAGTTGATGTTGTCTACATGGTAGGTTGTTGCATAAGGTTAAATCTCACGGGATCCACGATTTGGTATCTAAATGGATACAAAATTGGCTTCTTGACAGAAGCCAGAGGGTGGTTGTAGAGGGTTGTTTTTCAAACTGGAGGCCTGTGATCAGCGGTGTGCCTCAGGGATCAGTGCTGGGTCCACTGTTATTTGTCATTTATATTAATGATTTGGCTGAGAATACAGGGGGCATGGTTAATAAGTTTGCAGATGACACCAAGATTGGTGGCACAGTGGACAGTGAAGAAAGTTACCTCCAATTGCAACGGGATCTTGATCAGTTTGGCCAGTGGGCTGACGAATGGCAGATGGAGTTTAATTTAGACAAATGTGAGGTGATGCATTTCAGTAGACTGAACCAGGGCAGGACTTAATCAGTTAATGGTAGGCCGTTGGTGAGAGTTACAGAACAAAGAGATCTCGGCGTACATGTTCATAGCTCCTTGAAAGTGGAGTCACAGGGGGACAGAGTGGTGAAGAAGTCATTCGGCATGCTTGGTTTCATCGAACAGAACATTGAATGGAGGAGTCGGTATGTCTTTTTGAAGTTGTACTAGACATTGGTAAGGCCACACCTGAAATACTGTGCGCAGTTCTGGTCACCCTATTATAGAAAGGATATTATTAAATTAGAAAAGGTGCAGAAAACATTTACTCGGATGCTACCGGGACATGATGGATTGAGTTATAAGGAGAGGCTGGATAGACTGGGACTTTTTTCTCTGGAACGTAGGAGGCTGAGGGGAGATCTTAGAGAAGTCTATAAAATTATGAGGGGCACAGATCAGCTAGATAGTCAATATCTTTTCCCAAAGGTATGGGAGTCTAAAACTCTAGGGCATAGATTTAAGATGAGAGGGGAGAGATACAAAAGTGTCCAGAGGGGCATTTTTTTCAGAGAGAGGGTGGTGAGTGTCTGATACAAGCTGCCACAGGTAATAATCGAGGCGGGTACAATTTTGTCTGTTAAAAAGCATTTAGATAGTTACATGGGTACGATGGGTGTCGAGGGATATGGGCCAAATGCGGGCAATTGGGATCAGCTTAGGGTTTTTTACAAAAAGGGCAGCATGGACAAGTTGGGCCGAAGGACCTGTTTCCATGCTGTAAACCTCTATGACTCTATGACTCTAAATGATCGAGTAAGCAATTTCCACCTTTCGCAATAATTGCAAAATATTAATATTCCATCGGAACCTAATAAATAAAAGTGGAAACTCAGTTTCACAGAAGTAACATTTTTAAGCTGTGTGGAAGTTACATACCCCTGTATTTCATAAAAAGGAAGGGAATCAAAAACTCAAAGATTGATGAATAGATGAGAAACAAAATGGAATTTCATTTGCCAGACATTACAACTGTTTCATCTTGTTTTTTAACTTTATGTTTGGATCATATCGAACGTTGCTTTTATTGTTTCTGTAAATTATTAGTTGAATTTTAGACTGGTTATCAATACACCGAATTATGAGCCTGAACAAATTAAAGACGCATATTGGCAGGATCAGAAATGTAACGTTCCAGCAGTAATGAAGGCCACTGCCACAGGTTAGGATGCGAGCCAATGCAGTGAACATCAGTGAATAATGAACATGCAGTGGTGGAGCAAGCCGGCCGTAGTATCATGTTGAGAAGTTCAGCTTCAAACGCATCTCAACCATCATTATGGACTGTTTAAAGTTAGTTTATTAGTCATAAAAGACTTACATTAACACTGAAATGAAGTTGCTGTGACAATTTCCGAGTTGCCACACACCAGCGCCAGTTCGAGTACATTTATTGAAAATTTAGCATGGCCAATGCACCTAACCAGCACCTCTTTCAGACTCTTGGAGGAAACCAGTGCATCCGGAGGAAACCCACACAGACACAGAGAGGACGTGCAGACTGCATACAAACAGTGATCCAAGTCAGGAATCGAACCCACATTTCTGGCGCTGTGAAGCAGCATTACTAACCATTGTGCCACGTGCGTCCCCAAGCTATGTGGGTAAGTAGCAGATTCTTCATGTATCGATGTTTCTTTGAAATGCGTGGCATCTAAGCAACTCGGTTTTCTGCAACAAAATTTATGCTTCCATTTGGAAGCATGCTTTCACATGATTAAGGGAGTGATCAGTTTAAACAGCTCACTGTTTAACAATGTTCCTAAACCAACAATGTTTGAAAGGATGGTTTAGCTCTTAATCTAAATGGAGGTAAATAAATGGTTACCCGAATGTACCACCTCAATCAAGATCTCAGCTGCTTGCTTAATGTCATTTTCACCCAGACAATTTTTATCTGCATGGTCCACTCTTCGAAAATCATTCAACACTCAAACACACACAGGCACACAGGCGCACACGCAGACACACACATGCACGCGCGTGTGCACACGCACACACACAGACGCACACATGCACATACACACACACACAAGTACACACACGTAGATATACAGCAACTAAAAATTGACAATTATTGTAGGGCAGAGAACTCAACATTTTAATGTTGAAACCTTTCACTTTCCGTTCCCGCGTTCCATTATCGTTCCTTCATTTGTATGGTCTGTAACTGCTGATCACGTTTATTATGTTTCACTAATTTCATGCATAATTAAAAACGAGTAAGGCGTACTGTACCTGAACAAACTATGGAGATATCTTGCTGGCAAGTGGAGATATTCCAATTCAGCTCATTTGTTTGGCACTGCCAGAGGTTTGACTCTGCACCGTTGCATTGAAAAGCGGCGTGCCAGTAGGGTGAGATCCCACTTCCAAACGTGGGATTAGAAAACACAGATTTAACAAACCCGCAAAGGAGCTCTTTACAAACAACTTCTGCATGGGAAATGTTCCAGCCATGATCGCAGACGGTGCCCCAGCTTTCATTGTGATAGATATTCACTCTTCCTGAACATGCGCTTTCCCCTTCCATCAGTCTGACTTGGAATTTTTCTGAGGAAGATTTAATGGATCAATTTTCTAAAAACATATTACAACATACGTTTATTCGTATGGATTTCATCTGCAACTGCTAAGTGGAAGAGGCTAAAGCAAACATAAATTACGCGGTAGGAAGCATAATTAGACTCGGTGAGGTAAAGAACTGCGTTGATAGTATGGTCAGATTTTAGGTCACACCGCGGCTTATGAGCAAGAAAGCACGAAGTGATCTTGTGACGAGCAAGCAATCCGACATGACCAGATGCATGTTACAGGTTTTCCCGAGGTCCTGCTTGTTAGCTGGTGATGGTGTTGATTCCATTGAGAAGAGCGGTCAGGAACAACAACATATATACACATCTGGAAGGAGAGTTGCACAACAGAAGGAGAAGAAGGATGGAGGAACCCTAGAAGTGGGGGATCCGTTAGTAAGATTAACATACAGGCATAGTTTTGACCATGACCCCAGGATTTAATGTTGATCTCTCGTGGAACTTTCAAGGATGTCATGGAGCAGCAAGAGGACACTCCTCTGGGAAAGATGCACAGTCAGACGTTGTGGGCTACGTCACCACCAATAGATTAAATGGGGAAGATGATGAGGTCCGCAATTCAGTTTCAGGGCGCCAGGAAGGATTTTGAAATGCATGACCTCTGGAACACGAAATCACAACATACTTCCTGTCCCAATTTCTAGCGAGAATGAACATAGGAGAAATGAGAGGATGAAGGTAGTGATGGAGAATTGGCGCAGGAAGGAGGTCATCCTTTCTTTTCACAGTCATTGGGACAAGTCCAGGGGCAGTTGGAAATAGTACAATGTGTAATGGCGTTATATTATTATGTCCGGGACTCATGCCCCCCATAGGGTGTTACAATAGCACTGTTGGAGAGACGTTGGACTGGATTAGCAATGCAATAAGGACCTGAGAGGAATTGCAGATTCGAAGGATGCAAACTGGTATGTTTCAAATAGTAGAAAATTAGACATTAAAAGTGGAGAACTGACGAGTCGGACGTATCAAATCGAAGGGAAAAATGGAAAGAAAAGTTAGCAATAAGGATGCAAGGATTTTTGTCTTTGAATGTGTGAAACATTTAAAAATAAGGTTGGCGATTTGAATGCTTAAATTTCAGTAATGCGGTACGATTTAAGTGTCAATATGCGTCGTGTTCAAAATGTGACCAAAAATGGGAATGATCATCCAACAAAATTCAGCACTTAGAATTGAGTTGTAAAATGGAAACGCACCTGCCGCTGCACTTTTAAAAAGAGAAGTTAGCAATAATTTATCAAGAGTAGTCCTACATTGAAGGGTCAAAGTTCGTAATGAGATCAGAAATAGCATGGGTAACTAACAAATAAAACTACTATTCGTGGGTTGGTTTAAATCAGGGAATATAGATGTATCCTGGGTGATGCTTTAATAAAGAATAACTTAAATGTACTGTACGTTAACCAAATCAACATAAATGATGCGGGGTGGAATTCCTAGAGTCTGTACAAGATGGTTTCTGTTACAGCATGTTTCGGAACAATTTTGGAATCGAGCTCTTCTGGACTTAGTGTTGTGTGATGCTAACACCCCGTGAAAAACTTACTTGTAAATGATCCTTATATCATAGTATGATATAAGTTCACGTTAAGTTTGGATGCAATCAGATAATTCTGAAACTGGGGACTTGAAATGGTAGAAAATACATCATGAATGTGTAAGGGACAATTAGCTATGATGCATTGAGGTACTTCATTTATACCTTGGACGATATAGGAGTAACTTTGGAAGTATGGTATGTGATTTCAGCAGGCACACTTTCATACAAGGCACAAACAGCAAACGAGAATGCTAAACAATCATAGTAAAAATGTAGCTGAAGATTGCGTTCAATCTATTCAATTCGCCAATAGATGTGCCAAAAATAGCTAAGCCGTGAGGACGAGAAAAAAATTAGAACAGAGTACAGGAGGACATTTAGTAAAGGGGGAAAATGAACGCAAACAAACCAGGATCACAGAGGCGAACCGTAGCAGCTTATTTCGGCATGGCAGAAAGAAATGCAAAATCAGCCAGGGGGAATAAAATGAAATTGTCCATTACAGGTGGCGGCAGGTGGATTTATAGTATTAAGAGGGAAACGGCAGAAAAGCTGAACAGTTACTTTTGAGCAAGTCTTCACGAAGAAGTTCCAGCGATCTTCGGAAAATGCTATGTACACATGGGTCTTGTCAAAGCGGGGCAATGAAAAACGTTAGCATTAGTAAAGAAACAGCACGAGAAACGTTCGTTGTCTTGAAGATTGTTATATCCCCTGGACAAGGCAAACTTCGTTCGAGATTATTGAAATACGTGGTTAAAGGGATAAACGATCTGAAAGTATTTAATTGTCAAAGGGCAACATTTCTCAAAAGGTGCTTGAGGGCTACAAAGTAGTATATTTAGCTGAATTATTTAATAAGGCAGCGAGAATGTGAAAGGGATTTGTTAGTTTGGTACAATTTGTAAGGCGCATTTCCCAATCACCTATGCATGATGCGATGATCAAGCATGTGCGCACTAATAAAAAGATTGGGCATGGTCAAAATGGATCTGTGTTGGGGAAATCTTTTTTAACATATTTGTTGCCAATTTTTGAGAACTCTGTTGGGATGTAGCGTGTGTTTGTGTGTGTGTTCGGAGTGCGAGGGGGGGGGGGGGGGGGGGGAGGTGCTGCATTTGCATTTTTAGAGGGATTTTGATTCGGTCCGACAAATGAGATGAGAACGTAAAAATAGAGAGCATGTGATTGGTGAAAATGTTCTAGGATGCATGAAGAATTTGCTGTCAGACAGAGCAGAGGGAAGGAACAAGCAAATAGCAGACTCTAACCACTGTACTATTGCAAGTGCCAGTTACCTGCGCATAGATCTTCACAATCTACATCAATTATGTGAATATGGAAACCAATTGTAACATATCCTGATATGCTGAAGACACAAAATGGAGCGGCAAAATAAGTTCTGAGGGGAATCTAAGCAGACTTCAAGAAGATTTGGACTGGTTACATGCACGCCCAAGGATATGGCAGATTAAATATCACATGAAGATGTCTACAGTCATCCATTTTGGGCGTGAAATAATGGAAAATCAGCATATTTCTAAAATGACGGGAGTTTCGAATATTCACACGTTTAAATGGACCTCGGTAGACGTGTTTCATTTTTTATTCATTCGGGGGATATGGGCATCGCTGGCTGGCCAGCACTTCTTGCCCATCACTAGTTGCTCTTGAGAAGGTGGTGGTGAGCTGCATTCTGAATCACTGCAGTCCATTTTTTGTGGGTTGATCCACAATTCCTTTCGGGAGGGAATTCCAGGATTTTGATCCAGTAACTGCCAAGGAACGGTGATATTTTTCCAAGTCAGGATGGTGAGTGGCTTGAAGAGGAACATGTTTCCATTTATCTGCTGCTCTTGTCCTTCTAGATGGAAGTGGTCGTGAGTTTGGAAGATGCTGTCTAAGGATTTTTGGTGAATTGCTGCAGTGCATCTTGCAAACAGTTCACACTGCTGCTACTGAACATCGGTGGTGGAGGGATTGAATGTTTGTAGATGTGGTGTCAATCAAGCGGGCTGCTTTGTCCTGAATGGTGCCAAGCTTCTTGAGTGTTGTTGGAACTGCACCTATTCAGGCAAGTGGGGAGTATTCAATCGCACTCCTGACTTGTGCGTTGTAGATGGTGGATAGTCTTTGGGGAGTCAGGAGGTGTGTTACTCGCCGCAGAATTCCAAGCCTCTGACCTGCTCTTGCAGCCACTGTGTTCATGTGGTGAGTCAGGTTGAGATTCTGGTCAATTGTAACCCCAAGATGTTGACAGTGGAGGATTCTGTGATGGTTACACCATTGAATGTCATGGGGCGGAGTGTCTCTGATTGGTGATTGTCATTGTCTGGCACTTATGTGGCGCAAATGTTGCTTGCCACTTGTCAGCCCAGACCTGGATATTGTCCAGATATTGTTGCATTTGAACATGGACTGCTTCAGTATCTGAGCAATCACGAAAGGTGCTTGAAATTGTGCAATCATCTGCGAACATCCTCACTTCTGACCTTATGACGGAGTGAAGGTTATTGATGAAGCAGCTGAAGATTGTTTGGCTTAGGACACGACTCCTGCATAGATGTCCTCGAGTTGAGATGACTTACCCTCCACAACCACAAACATCTTCCAATGCACCAGGTATGATTCCAACCAGCGGATACTTTGCCCAGTGTCTGCCATTCATTCCAGTCTTGCTGGGGCTCATTGATGCCACACTCAGTCGAATACGGCCTGAGTGACAAGGGCTGTCACTCTCACCTCACCTCTGGAATTCCATTAGTTTGCCCATGTTTGAACCAAGGCAAAAATGAGGTCTGGAGCTGAGTGACCCTGGCAAAGAACAAACTGGGCGTCTTGAGCAGATTTTTGGTTAACACGTTCTGTTTGATAGCACTGTGGATGACCCCTTCCATCACTTTACTGATGATCGAGAGTAGGTTGCTTGGGCGGGAATTGGGCGGGTTGGATTTCTACTGCTGTTTCTGTCCAGAACATACCTGGGCAATTTTCCAGTGTTGGGTAGACGTCAGGGGGTTAACTTAACTGGAAGTGCTTGGCCAGGAGAGCGGCAATTTCTGGAGAACAAGTCTCCCTAACTATTGTCGGAATGTTATCAGGGCCCATTGCCTTTGCAGTACCCAGTGCCTCCACCATTTCTTGATATCATGTGGGGTGAATCGATTTGGCTGGAGACTGGCATCTCAGATGCTGGGGACCATTGGAGGAGGCCGAGATGGATCATCCACTCAGCACTTTCGGCTGAAGATTGATGCGAATACATCAGCCTTAACTTTTGCACTGATGGGCTGGACTCTTCCATCATTTAGGATGGGGTTATTAGTAGAGCCCCCTTCTCCAGCGAGTTGTTTAATTGTCCACCACCATTCTCGACTGGATGTCTAAGGACTGCAGAGCTTAGATCTGATCCTTTGATCACTTAGCTCTATCAAGTCTATTACTTGCCGCTTTTGCGATTTGGCATGCAAGTTGTCCTGTTTGGAAGCTTCACCGGGTTGATGCCTCATTTTTATGTATGCCTGGTGCTGCTCCTGGCATGCCCTTCTGCACTCTCCATTGAACCAGTGTTGATACCCTGGCTTGATGCCATTGGTTGAGTGGGGGATATGTCGGGCCATGGGGTTGCAGATTGTGCTGGAGTACAGGTTTGCTGTTGTTGAAAACCTCATCGCGCCTCATGGATGCCTAGCCTTCAGTTGCTAGGTCGGTTCGATGTCTGTCCCATTTAGCATGGTGATAGTTCCAAACAACACGATGGAAGTTATTCTCAAAGTGAAGGCGGGACTTCGTCTCCACAAGGACTGTGCGGCGGTCACTCCTACCCATACTGTAATGTACAGATGCATCTGCAGCATGCAATTTGGTAAGGATGAGGTCAAGTATGTTATTTCTTCTTGTTGGTTCCTTCGCCACCTGCTACATACCCAGTCTAGCAGTTGTATCCTTTATGATCTGACCAATTCGATCAGCAGCTCTGCTACAGAGCCACTCCTGGTGGTGGACATTGCAATCCCCCATCCATAGCATATTTTGCCCCCTTGCTACCCTCAGTGCTTCATCCAAGTGTTGTTCAACATGGCGGAATCCTGATTCATCAGCCGAAGGAGGATGGTACGTGCAAATCAGTAAGAGGTTTCGTCCCCCATCGTTAACCAGAAGCCACGAGATTCATGGGGTCCCGAGTCAATGTTAAGGAATGTCAGGGCAAGTCCATTCCGACTGTATACCACTGTGGCCCTACCTCTGCTGGGTCTGTCCTGTCGGTGTGACAGGACATATCCAGGGATAGAAATGGTGGTGTCTGGTGTGTTTTTTGTAAGGTATGATTCTATGAGAATGACTATGTCAGGATATTGCTTGACCATTCTGTGACTCAGCTCTCCCAATTTTGGCACTCGCTCCCAAATTTTAGTGAGGAGGACTTTGCAGGGTCGACAGTGCTGTTTGTTTTGCTGCTCTCTTTTCCGGTGCCTAGGTCGACGCCAAGTGGTCCGTCCAGATTTATTTCTTTGTTGATTCTGTATAGAGATTCTTACAACTGAGTGGCTTGTTCGGCCATTTCAGAGGGCAATTGAGAGTCAACCACATTGCTGTGGCTCTTGAGTCACATGTAGGCCAGACCAGGTAAGGTCTGGCAGACTTCCGTCCCTTATGGAGAATAGTGAGTCAGATAATTTATTTTCTGACAATTGACAAAGGTTTCATGCCAGTAGACTCTTAATTCTAGATATTTTTATTGAATTCATATTCCACCAACTGTTGTGGCGGGATTCAAACCCAGGTGCCCACAACATTTTCTGGGTTTCTGGATTAATAGTCGAGCGATAATGTCACTAGGCCATCGCCTCCCCAAGTGTGTTCACTTGTCACAAACATTTTGCATGCAGTTGCAGCAATTAATACGGAAGGTAAATCCTATGTCAGAGTCCTTGAGGGATGATTTGAGCAAACAATTACTGTTGGAGTTGTATTGTAGCTTGGCGAAATCTAATGTGGAGAATTGTGCACAGCTCTGGTCCCCATATCTTAAGAACAGCGTACTTGCAATAGAGGGAATGCAACGAGGATTCGCCAATTAATCCCTGGAATGGTGACACTCTCAAATGAGAAGAGCTTGTGGACACCAAGGTTGCACTGACTGGAAATTCGGATAATGAATGAGATGTGACATAATTTGCACGCACAGAACTCTCACTGGGCCTAGCAGCGTGACGAGCGACATGATATTATCATTTGGAAAAAATAGTCAAAGCCATTTGGGCTATAGCTCTCTGTCTGGTGTCGGATTCGAGAGGTACAACCAGGTCTGCTGGGCAATCCATCTCGAAAAATTCAAGGTAAGTATTTGTATGCAACAACCTAGAAGCAATAAAAATATTTGGACAATTGTGTTGCACTGACAGCCATCCCAACATACGAATAGCATTGCTAACTTTGGATCATTCCACCTGACTTACGGCAATTGCTGCACCAGCTAAAATTACAAGGCAAACAAAACATTTTCCAGCTTATCCTTTAAAAACTTACTCCTTTAAAAACCTAGATCAATCCATGCGCTGGTATGCCATATCATCCCATCCCCAATAATCACCAATCCATAGCATTCCCCATTCCTGATGGGATTTCCTCCGCCTTCCGTCGATTGGGGTTACGCCCTTCCAAATCTAAGGGCTCGGCTCTCATCCCTGACTTGACTACAGCACTTCACAACTGGTTTCACTATCCAAAGCACCTTGTCTGAGACCCGAGCATGACCAACACCAGCTCCACGCCATTATTGGCTATACCACTGTGCTAAAAATGATACCTACGCTGAGATAATAACCCTACAGTTCAAGTCTCGCTTAGTAAACGACCGCCAAATAATTTGCATATCACATCACATTTCTTTGAAAAGGAGGTTCGCTTCAATGTCCTACCCATGGATTACCATTCTCACCTTTTGAGCAGAGAACTGAAAATGGCACATGCGATTTGATATTAATGTTGTGCCCATCATTAAATTATTGGCGTAAACATTTTTTTTACCTGAACAAATGACAGACGCCGCCTCATCAGGCCGGCAGTTGTGTTCTCCCAAAGCTTTTGTTCGGCACTGCAGTAAGTTGTTCTCGGTTCCGGTACAATTTACATCATCCAGCCAGAAAGAACCAGGTGAGTCCCCAAAATAAGCGTCTGTCGGAGCTGTTTTGGCGGGTCCATAGTCCAGTTGCCTGCATACAACATCTGCATCATGTTTGTCCCAACCATCATCGCAGACCGCTCCCCACGTGTTGTTATAATATAATTCCACTCTTCCAGAAGCAGAGTTAAAACCATTTGTCAACCGTAATGTGGAGTCAGCTAAAATAAATAATATTGGGGGGAAATATGACCAATTTCATTTTATCGAATCTATTTTCGTTTGTGAGAAAATCTCAGCAATCAGAGAATCTTGATTTTCCCTATATTGGCCTGGGCATATTTTTATTATTGTTTTTCTTTATTCTATTTACAGACCTTATTCCCTACGTGTTGTACCAACAGTTATTCACGTTACATAGGAAGTATCTCCTATTGAGTCGAATTCTAAGAGATGGTAATATCATTTTAAAGCTATGGTTGCCTGTGCAGAGTCCGGTCACAACATATCACTTGGAGAAAAGCACAAGTCCACGGCTATCTTGTGTTGCAGTTAACTTTTTCAGAACTATTCATTTTGCTTGGGATTCGTGCACTGGAATGTTGCTTAAAAATATTAATTGGTTTGACATGTCCACCAGTACCATGTCAGAAATTATTATTAGCCTATCCATTCAATCGCGATCATTGGATTTTATTTCCATCATATTTCTGTTCTGATATAATAATTCTGTAGGTAAAACGAAAGTTTGTTTACCTAAGCAAATTACAGACGCTGCCTCGCCCGCATTGCAGTTGTGCTCTCCGACGGAGTTCGAACGACACTGGAATAAATTCCACTCGGTCCCTTTGCACTTAACATCATCCAACCAGAAATTTCCAGACACAGCTCCAAAATGAGCATTGCTGAGAGCTGATTCAGCGTGTCCACAGCCCAACTGTCGACAGACAACTTTCGCATCTGCTATATCCCAGTCATCATCACAGACGGCTCCCCAGGTGTCATTAAAATATAGCTCCACACTACCGGAACAAGAATTGGGTCCATTGATCAAGCGCACTGGGATGTCACCTAAAGGAAGAAAGCGTGCAAGCCGAATCATTTGCATCCTGATTTGTGTTCTCTTCGAATTACAGCGTGATTATTATTACTCGTAATAACAATAATAATGGGAGATTAATGACACTAAAAACTCATTCCCCATTGACTGATAATCTACATCCCAGCGAAATAAAGAGGTGGTCATGAGAAAATAACGTGAACGTGTCTGTTGACATCATCCAATATTTTCTTTTGATTCTGGAATAATTCTTCCAGATGGCGGGTGGCAAAATCAATCCCGGTATTTAGGAAATAAATGAGGGACGGTTAAAGCAGGGAATTGCATACCGGTTAACCTGACAGCAGTAATAATGAAAATGCAAATATCCATTATAAAATTTTGGTTACAAAATACTTACGACATTTCAACTATCTTCGACAACGGGAACAAAGATTGATTTAAGGGAAATCATGTCTGACAAAGCTCCTGGAAATCTTTCGGGGAGTAACCCGAAGAATGAATACTGGTGAAGTAGCAGACGTGGTCCATGCGAATTTGCAGAAACAAGTCTGACAACATCATGTTAAAGTCCAATCGGTTTATTTGGTGTCACCAACTTTCGGAGCGCTGCTACTTCATCAGGTGGTGAAGGAGGCAGCGCTCCGAAAGCTTGCTATACCAAATGACTCTCAGCAAAATGACCAAATGGACTTTAACCTGGTCTTGTGAGACTTCTTATTGTGCCCACCCCAGTCCAACGCCGGCATTTCCACATCCTGATTTGCAGAAAGCCTTGGTAATGACCCACATAAGAGGTTCGTGTTTAAAACTAATTCACATGGTGCTGATATTAATGTGTTGAAATGAATTGAGGCTGTTCCTGATGCTGAGAAAAAAAATAGGAATAAAATGGTTAATTTAGAAGTGGTATGAAGTGACGACTAATATTCGCACAGGCATCATATCTTCGGCTTCAACAATTAAAATATAGATCAATGACTTCGATGTGGGTAGAAAAAATAATCATACTTCCAATTTACCGATGACATGAAGCTTGCTTTAAACGTAAATAATGAGGAGGACAGACAGAGGTTTCAAGGCGATTTTTGCAATTTGAGTGGGAAAGTACGTGACAATTGAAGTTTAAATGAATTAATGTGAAGTTATCCAGTTTGGTAAGATTAGCAGAAAGGCAGAGTATTATTTAAAGGAGGATAGATTGGGGGTGGGGGGGGGGGGGGGGGCGGGAGGAGGATGCTCATTTGGACCTCTGTGTCACAGTACACAGTGACTGAAATCAGGCACGCAGGTGCAGCAAGCATGTTGGAAGGCACATTGTATGTTGGCCTTCCTAAATATATGTTGTAAAGGAATTTCAGTAGAGGCGCAAGGAAGTCTTACTGCAAATGTGCAGGGTCTTGGTAAGACGGCATCTGTTTTTTTTCTGACAAGATCTCACCTCCTATCCCTACCTACGAAAGGATGGTTTTAATCATACAGGTAGTTCAGCGAAGTTCCACCAGCCTGATTCCTTGAATGGCAGGATTTTCGAATTAGGAGAGATTGGGTCGACTAAATTTGTGTTCGTTGGAACTTTGGGAATCGAACTGAAACGTTTAGAATTCTGACACGGCTGGAGAGACTGAATCCAGGGGTGTAACGTCTTTTACTGGGCTGTCAAGAACAAGGTCACAGTCTCAGGATCGGGGGTAACAAAACTTAGGACAGATATGAGGGCAAATTTCAATACTCAGTGGGTGGTGAATTTGCGGAATATTCTACCACAGAAGGCTGCGGGGCAAAGCCATTGAATGCATTTAAAAATGAAATAGGTAAACGTCGAGACTCTGTTGCTGGCGAACTGAATGGGGAGAGCGTTGTTGTATGGCGTTGACATACAGGGTCAGCCATGACCACGTGGAATGACGCAACAGGCTCGAAGGGCTGAATAGCCGACTCTCGGTCCTACTTTCTCGTTCTTTCTGATCCATTCAAGTGCCTCTTTACTGCCACAATTACTTGTAATTGTCATACAATAATCATATAAACCGACTCCGGCATCAGCTGCTCTTCAGCTCCCCTTGTGGAGTCTCAGAAATGTCAACTCATCCGTTGAGACTTGTAATGGCACGCCAACACATTAGTGTCTGTCTTGCCTTTGATCAGGAAACCAAGTTTAATCCCACGCAACAATATAGTTCATCAATAGATTTGGAGGAATGCCAAGGTAGAAAACGTGATGCTCAACGATCCAATAATTCACCACACTTCTCTGTATTATGTTACTTCGAATTTTGTCATGTCATTGTAAACTTATTAAATGCACACTTACCTGAACATATAACAGACGCTGCATTTTCAGGTCTGCAATCGTGCACTCGAAACGAATTCGTTTGACATTGGAATAAGGTGGGCTCAGTCCGTTTGCATTGAGCATTATCCAACGTGAAAGGTCCCGATGCTGTTCCAAAATCTGCACTTCCCGGAGCTGCTCCAGCGGGTCCACAGCCTACTTGCCTACACAGAACGTTAGCATCGTGTGAATCCCAACCACCGTGGCAGACATCTTTCCAGGTCTCGTTATGGTATGTCTGCACTCTTCCGGAACACAAATTTGTCCCATTGAACAGTCGCACGGGGAACTGGGCTAAAGGAGGAATGAGTAAAAACACGTGGAAAAGTTCTGAAATATCTCTGCGCGAAATACCAACAACATTAAGAGTTTTGTTTCCTTTGAAGCTTTCATTTTTAATACTGCTTTTTAAATTATCGTCCGGATATAGGCCCATTTTTTTTCCCAAAATTATTTTATCTCTTGAAGTTTCTGTCAGCTCGCTTTCTCAACCTTCTGGTTTAGGAACGCCTACTGTGCCTTATGGGAAGGAAGGACAGGATGTGACCCAGTGACATTGTTGGAACGGCGATGTGTTTCTAAGTCAGGATGGTGAGTGGTTTGTAGTGGAATTTGCAAGAGTTGCTGAGTTATTTGCATGCTACTCTTGATCTTCTCGATGCTGGCGATCGTCAGTTTAGCAGGTACAGCCGAAAGAATTTGGTGAGTTCATGCTGTACATCTTGAAGATGGTATACAATATTGCCACGGTGCGTCTGAGTGAGTGAATGATATTTGAATGCTCTCTACTTTGTCCTGGTTGGACACCATCTGCTTGACTGTTGTTGGAGCTGTTCTCATCCAACGAAGTGGAGAGTATCCCACTTGGCCCTTGACCTGTGCCTTGTTCATGTGGACGTATTAGGGGAATCAGGAAGGTAGTTACTCTCCGCAGGATAACTAACCACTGACCTACCCTTGTCTTTGCTAGCAATAAGAATGTTCTACACATTTATTATTCCACAACAGCTCCAATGAAGCAGCCATTTACCTGAAGTCCTGATCTTCAGATACAATGGCTGAATTAAAAAGAACGTTGTTTTATTATTAGGTAAGCGTTGTATTGTGAAATTACTGGATTAAAACGCAGATGTGCTTGAAACACAAATCAACTGCGATTTAATTTAATTTAACTAAGATATTCTGTTTGATTCCATCCAAAGAAAATGGAAGTCGGTTGAACCGAATGTGTAAACGAAGAATACCAAAGGCTGCCATTTTCCTTGCCACCAGAAATGAATATAACTACCATAATAAAGACGTGAAGGCATGAGCTTGCCTGGTACCTTTGTTCTGCCGGTATCTGGTGTCAAAGCGTGATGGCACATTTTGAAAACAGTTCCTCATGCTTACTTGTCACACAATTCAAATTGCTTTATCACATTGATAACACAAAATAATATTACCTGAACACAAGACAGACGCTGCCTCGCCAGGACTGCAATTGTGTTCTCCGACCGAGTTTGAGGGACATTGGAGTAATTGAGTTTCTGTGCCTTTGCAACTGACGTCATTCATCCAGAATGACCCAGATATCTCTCCAAAATAAGAACTTCCTGGAGCTGATATTGCTATTCCACAGCCGAGTTGCCTGCACACAACGGTGGCATCGTCTAGGTCCCAACCATCATCACAGACCCCTCTCCAGCTTGAAGCATACAACACCTCCACCGCTCCGGAACATGCATCTAATCCATGTGTTAATCGTATTGGAATATGATCTGTTGTAAAGGAAAGTGAAAATGGCTAAATATTGAAATTGTCTGATATGGATAAATAATTCTCAACTTCCTCTGTTTCAAAGTTGGTGAAATCTGTGTCCGTGTGTGAGAGTCTGTAATTCTCTTTGGGTGTGTGAATGTGAGTATGCACACACGTGCGTGTATGCATTAGTCAAAGTTTATTGCGTGCCAGTTGTTAGGATGCTAAATCATAACCCCAATGCATACTATGAAGTCAGACTTGGGCACCATTTATCTTTCCATTTTGGCACAAATGTGAGAATAGGATGTTTTGCTCCAGGCGTGATTTCATAACAAACTGGGGAGCTTTTGTGAACACAAACTTCAATTTACAACACAAGTTTAAGGGGGGGGAGGAGGGGGGCGAGGGAGGGGGGAGAGGGGAGGGGGAAGGGGTGGAGGGGGAGGGGAGGGCGAGCTAGGGAAAATGCATGGGGCAATGAGGATAGGGCCTAGTTGTGATTGTGATCAGTGCAGACTCGATGGGCCGAATGGCCTCCTTCTGCACTGTAGGATTCTATGATTCTATGTGTGTATGAGAATCATTGTGTGGTTACGTAGTTATGGTTAATATGGTAGTTGTGGTTAACACGCACCTGTTACGAATATATACACTGGCTCGCTACTCGTTGAGTTTGCAAATTTTCCTGATTTGATTGACTGAAAAGAACACGTATAATTCCCAGTTGTGCTTACGTTTGCGTTCTTGATCGAGAAGGTGACGCTATGAATACCATTTGGAACAGATTGGGATATAATGTAGTTGACATCACCTGATTTTTGCAAATAAAATGTACTCCGGGTGTAAAAACTGAAAATCGTGCAAGTCAACTGTACTGTCTGTCTTCTGAGGAAAACGCCTAGTTTGTTTCCCGGAGAGAGAATAGGCTTTCGAGGTCTATCTGTAACAACAATGGACAAAATCATGCTTACATTACATCCCGCTCAAGGACAACAACCGAAAGGAGACTTCCATGTTCCTTTAAGTCGTCCATTTATTTCTACTCTCTGCAAAGATGTGTTCGTTATGTTTAACTTTCCTTTTCATTTGAAACAAGGCGGTTTATGTACCTGAACAAGTCACATAGGCGTACTTAAGTTGATTGCAGTAATGTCCAGCAAAGTCTTTCGTTCGGCACTGCCAGAGGTTTGACTCTGAACCTTGGCAGTGAAACGAGCGCAACAAGGTCGATGAATTCTCTGTTCGGAACTTGGTGTTATCAGGTACAGATTGAGCATACCCGCAATGCAGCTCTGCACAGACAACTTCGGCATCTGCTTCGTCCCACCCATCATCACATAGGGCGGACCAGGTTTCATTGTAATTGATTTTCACTCTTCCTGAACATGCGTTTTCACCATCCACTAGCCTCACTTCAAATCTCCCTAAGGAAGATCAGAGTAATTTAATTTTCAAGGAACAGCTTGCTATTCACACTGAAAACAGGTCATTTCAAGAAAGCGATTTTAAAAGTCTATTTAAACGTCACAAGTATGCTTATATTAACATGGCACTGAGGTCGCCACTCTCCAGTTCCTGCTCAGGTACACTGAACGGGGAATTTAGCATGTCCAATGCCACCTAACCAGCACGTATTTTGGACTGTGGGAGGAAACAGGAACACCTGGAAGAAACCCACCCAGACAAGGGGAGAACGCGCAGACTCCACAAAGACAGTGACAGAAATCGCTAATTGAACCTGGGTCTCTGGCACAATGAGGCAGCACTTCTAAGCGCTGTGCCACCCTGACGCCCCATTATGACAAAAAAGCATGCAGAACTATTTGAGTTGACCACATCAAATTGTCGGTTTGCTTGATGAATCTCAACCTGAGGCCCGATCAGCAACTCCGCCATCACTTCATTGTTATGCACCTAATTAGTATAAATGAAGGAGACCATGTCTTATCGCGGCGTTCACTGCCAAACATACTTTTCATTGCTCCAGGTTTATGTTAGAATTATTTTCCATAATGAATTTTGATATTATTTAGGTACGTTGTGATAACTTTAAGTTACATATCATAAACCTGAGCTCTAAACACTGCATGGATCAAGAGCAGCAAATTATATCTGACCTACCATTACATCCATTAATATAATCGCAGAAGCACAGAATCATGGGCACTGAAGGAGGCTACGTATCCACTGTATCTACACCAGCTCGCAAACGAGCAATTTACGAGTTTAATCCACGCAATTTCCATAGCACTCCACATTCCTTATTGTTTAAAAGATACGTCTAATTCCATTTGAACGATTCAATTTAACCTAACTCCGAAGCATTTATGGCAGAATATTCCAGACACTAATGATCTGATGCATGAGCAAGTTTTTAGTCATATCGCTTTTGGGATCAACGTATCTGGTGCTCGATCATTCCATGAGAATGAATAAATTCCCCTATATGTTCAGATCAGACACCTTTTGGCATTGAATATCGCGGTGAACTTTCGAATCAGTGTTTCGTTTTGCAAAATAAACATTTCTAACTTCTTCAATCTATCTTAATAATTGAAACTCCTCCAACGAAACAGTAAAGTGTATATTCTCTGCACTCTGCGATGCAATCGGATACTTTCTTAATCATGAAGCCCTGAACTGGGTGCAGTACTCCTGCAAGTGCCCAAAAATGTAGTATACATTTTAAACATAACAGTTTCTATGGCACTCGATCTAAATTAATCATATTCAACAAAATGTACACTTTATTCACCATTCTGCCAGCACGTTCCATAACGTCTGCACATAGATGCACAGATCCATCAGCTGATGCACTAAAGTAGCACTGTACCTCCAAAGTTGTTCATTCTTCCAAAATTATTATTCCCTAGGCCATCCACCCTCACATTTCATTGACCTTTTGAAGATCTAATGTATCCTTCTCGCCGTTAACATTTATTCTGAGCCTTTGCCCATCCGCAAAAAATAAATAAGACACTTCCCTCTACAACAAGATCTGGATCATTATAATATCAGGCAGAGTAAAACTTACAATTCATATCTCTAGTAATCTCCACTAAAATAAATTATCCAGCCGAAATTATATCCAGTAACAGCTATTTCTTGATTCCTGTCGCATCGCCTGTCCATATCTATATTGAAACTGTCCCTTTTATTTCCTGAATAAGTTTTGCTTTCTGTTCATTTTGTGTCATCCAATTAAACGCCATTTAGGCAGATTTGTACACCACATCATTCAACTTTGCCCTTATCAACCCATTGTTTAACTTCTTCAAAAAGCTCGAGAAGGGCAGCTGTATTTCATATTTCCTTTGTGAAAAATATGCTTTCTAATTTTGCTTTCTAAGTAAAACATACTGTCCGGGCGATTGATAATGTTGCCCCTATTTATCGTGAGGACCACACCACAGATATATTAACATAAATTACCCATTATAATGGAAACTTCACCAGCTCTAGCACGTTAGTTGAACTTCCTATGACCTTATTTAAAACTGTGCTTCTTCAGTGTTTCTGCTCTTCTGTAATTGCTTCATTTCGTTCAACTGAGGTCTCGCTTGAAGACTACATCTGATCTGGGACAAGATCATTCGTGGAAGAAAAGCCAATAGATAATAATTCCAGAGTGTTCGGAACAGCTAAGAAGAGCGATCCAAACTTTTATTCCTGACATAGTCGATTTTTAATACAGAACATTTAGTCCGGTTTTCTGTTAAATATTGCTCTGAATATTTGAACGATCCTTTTCCAGCTGAAGGCTAGTTGAATGGTGGAGTATTCTGCTCGGAATCAAACAGCATGCTTTCATTAAATTATTGATACAAAGCAACTTTACCTGAACAAATAACAGAAGCTGCCTCGCTACGTGAGCAGTCATGTTCTCCCACTTGTTGCGACAGACATTCAAACAAGTGCGATTCATTCCCTTTGCATTTAACGTCATCCAACCAGAAAGACCCTGCTGATTCACCAAAGTGAGCACCCGTTGGTGCCGAGGTGGCTCGTCCACAGCCCACTTCCCGACAGACTACCTCCGCGTCAAGTATGTCCCAATCGTCATCGCAGACTGCTCCCCAAGTGTAGTTGTTGTATACCTCCACTCTTCCGGAACAATTGGCTGTTCCATCAATTAATCGCACTGGAAGATCAGCTAAAGCAGGTATTTTGAAAAGAAAAGCTATTGATGAAAAGAGACAGGCTATCAAAAATTAACTCCTTGCACACACCCCGCCAGTTCACAAGAATATCTGCAATAAAGCGATGCATGGGAAGCGGGTGTCCATTGGTTCACTGTGCAATTGGATTCGTAATTGCGTAGAAAGATCACTTGGGGACTTCTAAGCCTTTTTCAAATTCAAGCGAAACACTCGAATTGCTGAAAGCGTTTTCACAGGGAACAAGGGGACGGCTGTATAATCTATATTCATACATCGCATATCCCTACTGTGAAAAATGATGCCTTTCGGCACATCGAGCCTGCACCAACTCCTCATTAGAGCATCTTTCCCAGGCCCTCCCCACGCTCTATCCCTCTAACCCCGTACATTTTCTCCGCTAATCCCCTGAATCTACACATCATGGTACACTAAGGGCAAATTTAACACCGCCAATCCACCTAACCTGCACACCTTTGGACTGTGGGATGAAATCGGAGCTCCCTGAGGAATCCCTCTTGGAATTATCCAGTTCAGGACAATGTAGATGAGTGCTGACTTCTGCTAGACAATTGCGATCGGACAAAGCGATTTAAATCGTCTTGATCTGATATTGCTGTCGGTTTTACACCAGCAGTTACTCCGAAAGAGGCAAAAAAGACAAAAACACATCCTAACTAAGTATAACATTTGAAAATATCAAAACAGAGGCCCACATCGTTGATTACCCTTTTGCTAATCGCGCTCAATACATTTCCACCCTTCCCTACCTCTCCCGCAACCAATGGAATTATACCACCCCCACATCCACCGCTCGAATTGAACGCGAATCCACTCAATCTCTCACTGTGGGAAAACTCCAACTGCCACCGACACGACGTAAACCAAGAGCTCACCCGTCCGACATGAGCAGCACCATGATTCGCCAAGTGGGACCCATCACCAGATCCGACCTGGAAACCTATAAACCTGGACCACCCGGAGGCATCGCCTCCCTTCCCCATGGTGGAAAGGCGACAAGTTACAGCCTTTGCAGCGTGCCTAATACTATCCCGCACCTTAGCGGATCGACAATCACCCTTCTGATCTTGGACTCCACTCGCACACCCCCGTACACACCGTTAAATTCGAATCACTGACCTGCTCCTAGGTATGTCACATTAACTGAACCCATTAAATGATATGCTTTCTGTCAGTTAATGCAATAAAAAAAGATTGCAAGTCCTCACTGATTTAGTTGGAGTTACAACAAATTTGGGCCTTCAGGGATTATTTTCGCTGCCGGCTCTCAGCAGGTCGAGCCAAAGGAGGTTTGAGGGAATTATTCAGCATCTGGTCTGTGCGCTTTACTATCTTGTCATTATAACCTGGCATGGATTTGAACTGTTCGTTGACAGTTATGGCCCAAAGTGTGATCCACCTGAACTTGTACAATTTATTCTCTATATTCCCCGCCTCAATGCCACAGTCTCCTTTATTTTTATGCTGCTTATATCCTACTTATTTGACCAAACTATGGGTGTCCTAGCCTAAATATTTGAAATGATCGTGTGCATTGATACCCCTCCTTTTGGAATGTGGTGTGTTCATGATGTAAATTCAATTTCAGTTTTGAGATTACTATTTCATGTACAATCTGAAGAATGCTGAAATCTGTACCTACATTTCTTGCACGTATTAATTGTACGACAATTGTTTTGACACTCTAAATACCAGGTCACAACCTTGAATGTCCCTTGATACGATATCAGAACTCACGCTACACTTACAATTACCAATTTGCGGTATTATGATGAGTGGTAGTAATGACAATATACTGCGCTGAAAGAGTAATAATAGATCGTAATCAGAATAGTACAAACAAGTCAATAACTTAAAAAGTAACAACATGTAATATCTGCAAGCATGAAATTACAAAGAAGCACCCTGTGACTGAAATAAGAAAAATACATGTAATGGGTTATTTGTTTTCTTTTTCTTTTTTTCACTGGATGTGGGCGTCTTGTTGCCCATCCTTAATTCCTCGTGAACTGAACGACTTCAGAATGCCCTTCAGTATGAGCCACTGAAGTCTGGAGTCATATGCACGCCATACCAGATTAGGGTGGTACATTTCCTTCCCTTAGGGGAATGAGCGAGCCATATGGTTTTCAACAGCAATCGCCAATAGTTTCACTGACATCGTTAAACTTGATTTTCCATATTTTTACTGAACTTAAATTTCACCATCTGCTGTGTTGGGCTTCAAATCTTAGTCTCCAGCGCAGTACCCTAGGTCCCTACATTACTACTCCGCATCCTGTCTTAAGCTGTTCACGGACAAAAAATCTATTTACAATCATTTTAATCTTGACATGAGTGCATCAAATTAACGTTGCTGAAACATGGAGGGTGATGCTGTTAAATAAAATTACGAGCATCACTGTCTCGCCAGACATATAGAGACAGTCTGAGAGACAGATAGACAGACAGATAGATAGACAGGCAGTCAGAAAGACAGATGGGTTTTTGCATGAATAGATCGATAGACTTCCGGACGGGTGAAACATTCGATCGTTAATAGTTACATTGTTAGATATAGAGACAGAGAAACAGGCAGGCAGGCAGAAAGACATGTGAGTAGATGGATAAATAAGTAGATGCATGGATAGTTGTAAAATTCGATCGTTGTATATCAATATAGAGAGGGAAACAGTCGGAATGACTCATGAACGAATGCACGTGAGGCCAGAGGGACAGAAGAATGGAGTGACTGAAGGACGGACGAATAGACAAACGCTTGCTTCTCCGTCAAATCTTCAACATGCAACACTTAACAGATCATTTCCGGTGTTGCCTGCTTTATATAGAAATAGTGCGATGGTTACACTGAATGTATATGCACAGAAAAACTGCATAAATTATAATTATATACTGCTTTCCCAGCTCTAAATGTATTCTTATTTTATGCAGTCAGAACGCAGAATTCAGACAATTCGTGTACCCAACAGTGATTTTTTGCAGATGACTAATGATGAATACTGATATAATTGAAATCATGCTTCATGTACCAATCACGAATGTCAAACAAATCATGGTGACAGGAATGTGTCGCAGAACACAATATTTCTTCATTGCCTTTCGTTGTTTATGCTTCCATTTGCATTAACTTGAGGAATTGGATTAGGTCCTGAGAACAAAAAGGAAGAGAGAAACAAAGAAATCAAGATTGCACTTTTAAAAAAAACTAGTGTAAACAAATTAATGATTGATCCAGGCTGACAAGCTGCTGCAAAACGATAGTTAGTTACAACTAAATAGCTGTGAAACACAGACAATTCTCCAAATCCTCGACAGTTGCGTGAGCACCTGTGGCAAGAGAAACAAAGTTAACCTTTCGAGTGAAATTTGCTTTTTCACTGAGTTCCGGAATGAGGGAATTATTTCAGATTTGCAGCATGCCCAGTATTTTTAAAAAATTGATGTGGGCGTCCCTGTATAGGGACAGCATTAAGTGGCATATGTACATTGAAACATCGAAAATAGAAGCAGGGTTCGACCATTTAGCCCTTTGAGTCTCCTTTTCATTCATTATGTGCATCGGTGATAAGAATCCTCACTCAGAATCCGGTTTCCACTTTTTTGATGATATTGTGCCCTTAGGAAATCAGTTAGAGGTATACAGGATGGAAACAGGACGTTGGGTCAAAATTGGCCATACCGCCCAGTTTTTACCATTAAGCTAGTCCCAATTTTACATGTTTGGCCAATATTCCTCGAAATAAATCTTACTCATGTAACTGTCTAATGCTTTTTAAACACAAAATTGTATCCACCTCTACTACTACCTCTGGCAGCTTGTTCCAGACACTCACCACCCTCTGTGTGAAACAAATGCCGCTCTGGACCCTTTTGCATCAACCACCTCAGAGCTTAAACCTATGCTCTCTAGAACAAAGAACAAAAAGCAAATAAAATTACAGCACATGAACAGGCCCTTCGTCCCTCCAAGCCTGCACCGACCATGCTGCCCGACTTAACTCAAACCCCCTACCCTTCCGGGGACCATATCCCTTTATTCCCATTCCATTCATGTATTTGTCAGGACGCACTTTAAAAGTCACGACCGTATCTGCTTCCACTACCTCCCCCGACAACAGGTTCCAGGCACCCACAACCCTCTATGTAAGAAACCCTCGAGTTTTAGACTGCTCTAACATTGAGAAAATATTTTGAATATCTGCCTTATCTGTGCTCCTCATTATTTTATAGAACTCGATAAGATCACCTCTAAGCTTCCAACAGTCCAGGGGAAACAAATTCCAAGACTATCCGCCCTTTCCTTATAACTCAAACCATCAAGTCACGGGAGTTAGGCCCCATTTGGAGTACTGTGAGCAATTTTGGGCCCCACACCTCAGGAAGGACATACTGGCACTGGAGCGGGTCCAGCGGAGATTCACACGGATGATCCCAGGAATGGTAGGCCTGACATACGATGAACGTCTGAGGATCGTGGGATTATATTCATTGGAGTTTAGGAGGTTGAGGGGAGATCTGATAGAAACTTACAAGATAATGAACGGCTTAGATAGGATGGACGTAGGGAAGTTGTTTCCATTAACAGGGGAGACTAGGACGCGGGGGCACAGCCTTAGAATAAAAGGGAGTCACTTTAGAACAGAGATGAGGAGAAATTTCTTCAGCCAGAGAGTGGTGGGTCTGTGGAATTCATTGCCACAGAGGGCTGTGGAGGCCGAGACGTTGAGCGTCTTCAAGACAGAAATTGATAAATTCTTGATTTCTCGAGGAATTAAGGGCTATGGGGAGAGAGCGGGTAAATGGAGTTGAAATCAACCATGATTGAATGGTGGAGTGGACTCGATGGGCCGAATGGCCTTACTTCCGCTCCTATGTCTTATGGTCTTATGGTCTTATAGTATCCTATTGTTTTTTTCTGCGCTCTTTCTAGTTTAATAATATCCTTTCTATAATAGGGTGAGCAAAACTACACAGTATTCCAAGTTTGGCCTGATTAATGTCTTGCACAACTTCAACAAAACGTCCCAACTCCTGTATTCAATGTCCTGACCAATTAAACCAAGCATTCCGACCGCATTCTTCACCACCCTGTGGCTTAAATTTCAATAAGCTATGGACATGTACACTAAAATATTTTTGGCCTATTACTTTCCCAACGCTCTACTATTAAATGAATAGTTCCTGCCCCGATTTGATTTACCAAAATGCATCACCTAACATTTCTTTAAATCAATCTCCATCTGCCACTCATCGGCCCACTGGCCCAATTTATCAAGATCCCATTGCAATCCAAGATAGCCTTCTTCAATTGCCACTATGCCATCAATCCCCGTGTCATCTGCAAACTTACAAAGCATGCCCCATACATTCTCATCCAAATCGTTAATATAAATAAACAATAGTGGACCCAGCACCGATCCCTGAGGCTCACCTTTGGTCACAGGCCTCCAGTTTGAAAAACAACCCTCTACAGCCACATGCTGCCTTCAGTCGTCCAGCGAATTTTGTATCCAATTGGCTACCACACCCTGGCTTCCGTGAGATTTAACCTCATGCAACAACCTACCATGCGGTACCTTCTCAAAGGCCTTGCTAAAGTCCATGTAGACACCATCGACTGCACAGCCCCCATCTACCTTCTTGGTCACCCATTCAAAAAACACAACCAAATTCGTGAGACATGATTTTCCACTCACAAAGTCATGCTGATTGTCCCTAATCAGCCATTGCCTCTAAAGACCTGAAGATCCTTAGATGTTTATGCTGAAGGGATGTTTTATACTTCATCTCTGTTTACGGTGCCGACCGTCTGCAACCAGTCACGCACATGCTGAGAATGCAAAGGAGCAATTGTTCCCAGTTAATGGGTTGTTTGTTTAATCTGAGTTAATGCATTCTTGTTATTTCTAGTGTTTACCCCTGGGATTTAAGAGTAGGGTTTAGTTAGATTAATTGACAAGAAGAGATGTCATGTGAACGGACAAGCCTCGGCTGACAGAGGGACGGGCACGCAGCTGCTGTTCGAATTTGAAAGGAACAGCTTTTACTCTGCTCCTCTTCATTCTCTCTGAGGTTCTGCCATTTGCAGACAGGTATTTTTCCGGAGGCTGCTATCTGAGAGTCAGAAGGCAGGTGCCTCACTGTATCTCTGGTCAGAGGTGTTAAAAGGCAAGAGGAGCTGCAATTCACACAAGCCTGTGCTATTTGCTACCTGATTCTGAAGAGGAGTTTAACTTTATGGTGTTAATGTTCAAATTGGAAATAATAGAGATAGCGAGCGGTTATGAATTATACCTTGGCCTGCTGGGACACGCCGCAATCCTGTGTTTTATTCCCGCTGTAATGTATTCCAAATGTGACTGCCTCCCTACAGAATAAAACTTCAATTTGACGCATCGGTCACTTTCTAAGGTATTTGTGATGATTTGATCTTCGCCTTTTCTACTTCCCCGATAATACATCCCCATGATTAAATCTTTCACCTTGTTCTAACCCGTCCATATGCTTTTCAGTCTCCTCCGTCAGAATCCCTGCGGAACTTTCAGGTCCCACCCGCCACGGGAATTGTAGAGGGCGGGACAGAAAATTCGGGGCACAATACGTTGACCTCAGGCAATATTTTGGGACGAGCGCTAGTCGACGTCCCTTTTAGTCTTTTAGATGTTAGTTAAAGGTATCTCCCTGATCCTGATACGGTAACAAATTAGAGAGAAGTGGGTCCTTTCTCACTGACACCTGTTTGCCGGTCAGCAAGATGGTAGACAATGCAACCGAACAAAAAGAAAATCCTACATTAACTGCTGTTTATTAACTTCCTTATAAGAAATAGGAGCAGGAGTAGGCCATCTAGCCCCTCGAGCCTGCCCCGCCATTCAATAAGATCATGGCTGATCTGACGTGGATCAGTACCACTTACCCGCCTGATCCCCATAACCCTTAATTCCCTTACCGATCAGGAATCCATCCATCCGCGCTTTAAACATATTCAGCGAGGTAGCCTCCACCACCTCAGTGGGCAGAGAATTCCAGAGATTCACCACCCTCTGGGAGAAGAAGTTCCTCCTCAACTCTGTCTTAAACCGACCCCCCTTTATTTTGAGGCTGTGTCCTCTAGTTTTAACTTCCTTACTAAGTGGAAGAATCTCTCCGCCTCCACCCTATCCAGCCCCCGCATTATCTTAGAAGTCTCCATAAGATCCCCCCTCATCCTTCTAAACTCCAACGAGTACAAACCCAATCTCCTCAGCCTCTCCTCATAATCCAAACCCCTCATCTCCGGTATCAACCTGGTGAACCTTCTCTGCACTCCCTCCAATGCCAATATATCCTTCCTCATATAAGGGGACCAATACTGCATACAGTATTCCAGCTGCGGCCTCACCAATGCCCTGTACAGGTGCATCAAGACATCCCTGCTTTTATATTCTATCCCCCTCGCAATATAGGCCAACATCCCATTTGCCTTCTTGATCACCTGTTGTACCTGCAGACTGGGCTTTTGCGTCTCATGCACAAGGACCCCCAGGTCCCTTTGCACGGTAGCATGTTTTAATTTGTTTCCATTGAGATAGTAATCCCATTTGTTATTATTTCCTCCAAAGTGTATAACCTCGCATTTCTCAACGTTATACTCCATTTGCCATATCCTCGCCCACTCACTCAGCCTGTCCAAATCTCTCTGCAGATCTTCTCCGTCCTCCACACGATTCACTTTTCCACTTATCTTTGTGTCGTCTGCAAACTTCGTTACCCTACACTCCGTCCCCTCCTCCAGATCATCTATATAAATGGTAAACAGTTGCGGCCCGAGTACCGATCCCTGCGGCACGCCACTAGTTACCTTCCTCCAACCGGAAAAACACCCATTTATTCCGACTCTTTGCTTCCTGTCGGATAGCCAGTCCCCAATCCACTTTAACACACTACCCCCAACTCCGTGTGCCCTAATCTTCTTCAGCAGCCTTTTATGGGGCACCTTATCAAACGCCTTTTGGAAATCCAAAAACACCGCATCCACCGGTTCTCCTCCATCAACCGCCCTAGTCACATCTTCATAAAAATCCAACATGTTCGTCAAGCACGACTTTCCCCTCATGAATCCATGCTGCGTCTGATTGATTGAACCATTTCTATCCAGATGCCCTGCTATCTCCTCTTTAATAATGGATTCCAGCATTTTCCCTACTACAGACGTTAAGCTGACCGGCCTATAGTTACCCGCCTTTTGTCTCCTTCCTTTTTTAAACAGCGGCGTAACATTAGCCGTTTTCCAATCAACCGGCACTACCCCAGAATGCAACGAGTTTTGATAAATAATCACTAACGCATCCACTATTACCTCTGACATTTCTTTCAATACCCTGGGATGCATTCCATCCGGACCCGGGGACTTGTCCACCTTCAGTCCCATTAGTCTACCCAGCACTGCCTCTCTGGTAACATTAATCGTATTAAGTATTTCTCCTGCTGCCAACCCTCTATCGTTAATATTTGGCATACTATTTGTGTCCTCCACCGTGAAGACCGACACAAAAAACTTATTATTATAAAATTATAAAACAGATAATCAACCCTTCTTCCCTGGAGTAGATCATGTAAAAAAATGTGTAATCCTCGAATCAGGATTATACTCGTCCGCTCATTTAGACTTGGCCAGGACATTATTCTGATACTGCAAGAGCATGTCTGGGGTCCCGATTCAGGGGAAGCAATTTCCCTGTTGGATTCCAGAATAAATGTATACGATTAAATTTGGTCACCTCTCATTCTTATAAACTTCTGGGGATAGGGGTCTCCTGCACTCAATCTCTCCTCAAATTAAGAAAAATAAACCTTATCAAAGGAATCAGTCTAGCACATTTGACATTTCTCGTACGCCGCCTGCCTCAAATATGTCCTTCTGATACATTTGGCAAAAACTGCAGTCAATATTCATCCTTCTCCTTGTTTAAGTTCACAGCACACCTCATAAACAACCAGTAAATCATATCCTATCTCACTCACCGTCTCTGTATCCAAAAAAGCCACTTTGCTTCTTGATAGTGCTTACACGCCAGTTAAATATATACTACCAGCAAATCTATTCCAGTTACAGACAGTCATATCTGCATATGTAATCCAGAATAGCTGAGGCTGAAGTAACATTTCTCTCGCACTCAGCATAAGACAACAGCCTGAAATGAACCGTTGACTTTCTTGTAGTTTTACTGGAGCACTGACACAATACAGACCTGGAAATATACCATGGACTTCTTTCGCATGAGACATAATGAATGTATTTCATATAATCAAATTTATTTTCATTCACTAATGCCCGATTTTGTCACATTACGAATTATATTGCCAAGAACCTCTGGTAGGTTAATCAAACTACTTTGCATAATCTGATATTTATCTGCATTATACTGAAGTTGTCATGCATCAGCTTAGTCGCTCAACTTGTCCAATTCACACTGAAGCATCTTCTGCATCATTCTCAAAGCATATCCTCTCTCCAGTTTATGTCACCAGCAAAATTTAGATATTTAATTTAGTTCCCTCAGCTAAATCATTGGTATCATTTCGAACGTCTGGAATTCTCGTACTGATCCATGACGTTCCCCACTAGTCACTCGCTGCCATTCGGAAAATGATCATTTGTTCCGATTCTTCGCTTACTGTCAGCTAACAATTTGTCCATTCATCTCAAATCTCAATATACTACCATGCACTTCAGCATTATACCTAAATATCTTAAGTGGGATTTCGTCGAAAGTCTTCCGAAAGTCCACATCCACTGGTTCAACCTCGTCAATTCTACTAGTAACAATACCGATGAACTTCTGCAGATATGTCAATCATGAGTTCCCTTCCTTCAATCCATGTTGGTTTTGTCTGTTCCAGCCACTGTCCTTTCAACTGTGCTGTTATTCAAGCGTTTATAATGGACTCGAAAACCTGTCCACTACCACCGTCTAGTTGACCTGTCCATAATTGCATTTGTTATGTCTATGTCAATTTTTAAGTCATGTGGTTACGTTAGCTAACTTGCAAACATACGCTTACATTCAATCGCGCACATTGTAATATAGACTCATAGAAAAAAGCAGCAGCAGTAGGCCATTAGCCCTTTCGAGTTTACTTTGTCGTTCATTATGATCATGGATCATCAAACTGAAAAGCCAAATTGCACATTCCGCCGTATCATTTGATCTTCTTGGCCCCAAGAACAATATCTACCTCCTTCTTGATAACATCTCATCTTTACGCCTCAACCGTTTCTTGCGGTAACGAATTCCATAGGCTTACCAATATCGGGGCGAATAAATTTCTCATGCTATCATATCTAAAATGTATAACTGATATGCTTCGATTATGGACCCTATTTCTAAGCACCGGCAATATTGGGGACATCCTTTCTGCGTCTACCCTGTCTTGTCCTGTAAAACTTGTATTAATTTTATGGCACACACAAAAATCCATGCTCACAAGACTCATATGGGCTCACACACATGCTCGCACATGCTCTAACATGCACTTGATCTAACATCCTACCACTGTCATGCACACAGGCACTCAAACACCCACGCCTGCACTGAAAACACGCTGCCCCACACACGTAAAGAGTCAAACACACTTCCATGAACACAAACCCGAATGCTCAAAAACTCGAACAGACGATCATGTATACAGAAACATGCACATATCCTGATGCAAAATCAATCACACACACACATTCAAAACACACACACGCAGGTACAATCACACTCACACCTACGCACAAAAATACACATATGAAAGGCACACATAAAGACAGAATCATAGAAACCCGACAGTGCACAAAGAGGCCATTCGGCCCATCGAGTCTGCACCGACCACAATCCCACCCAGGCACTATCCCCATATCCCCACATATTTACCCGCTAATTCTTCTAACCTACGCATCCCAGGACACGAAGGGGCAATTTAGCATGGCCAATTAACCTACCCGCACATCTTTGGACTGTGGAAGGAAACCGGCGCACCCTGAGGAAACCCACGCAGACACAGGAAGAATGTGCAACCTCCACACAGACAGTGACCCAAGCCGGGAATCGAATCCAGGTCCCTGGAGCTCTGAAGCAGCAGTGCTCACCACTGTGCTATCGTGCCGCCCACGTAGACAGACAGGTACACTCACACATAAATATGCCCTTACCGGCACGTATGATTATCTGTACACAAAAAACAAACAGACACATAAATACACACTCTCACGTATATTCAAACAGACACAAACACACATACTAATAGACCTACCCATGCACACTCACGTACAGACAGAAAAGCAAACACTTAAGTCTATCTGGACTTGATCATATTACATTTATTTAAACATTGTCGAATTATAATGCGATCATTTTATTTTCCGTCGTTCGGGAAAACGCAAAATATTCCAAAGGAATACATTAGGCAACGACTGTTTGCTTCAATGCGACCTCATTAAATCGCCCATCACACAGGAGTGTTTATCTTTTATTTTAACAATTCCAGCTAATCACAGCAAGTAGTGCATCGAGGTCGCACGCCGCTTTGAAAATGGAGATTAGCTACTTGTTAAATTGAGGTATAGTGCTGAGGACGTAAATTCCTACAAGAGTTGCTAATGTTGCTGAATTGCGACCCCAAAATGATCTGTGTCACGTGGAAATCCGGGTAAACGAATTCAGAGAACAAAGTGTTCCTTCATTCTTTTCCTAGTTGCTACTTCGCACTTGTGAAGATATATTCAGTTTCCATGTCCACAGCAAAAGGAGAAATTACTTTTTGCTGTTGCAACTAAACTTAAGTAGCTTCACTAAGGTCAGCACTTCGTGGAACAGGAATGAGAACTTATTGAGAACTCAAGTCTTGTTAAGAAGCAGTTTGGCTGATCAGACATCATTTCAATGTGTTTGCCTTCAGCACTGCCTTCCCCATTTCTGAAAGTTGCAACATTGCTTCGCTAGCTGTTTTGCGTTCCTCGGCGACTTTTAAACTCAACAGTTTAGAAGCCACGAAGCCCGTTTCATTTTATTTCATTTAAAAAAATGAACACCGAGTCCCAAACTCGCTCTTTTTAAGATACACGCCACTGATATATGGTTAAACGTTTTCAACATTGATTTTCTTCCGCTATGTATTTGACCTTTGGGTTCAGGTGTGTGATAATTTCCAGACATTTAATATCTTTTACACCATCAGTGGCTAGAGCTGCAAGGACAGCAACATTACTGGGTTTCCAGAACACTGGGGTTGTGCAACTAATTATGGGGCAGCTGCACCACTTTGAATACATGCTGCAGTGGGCAATAAGTAGTTGAGAGATTGAAAGAAGAACCAGTCCCCTCACGCCCTCCCCCACCCCTTACATTCGGAGATCCAAAGAACAACAACGTGCAGTTCTGACACTTTGCCATGGGATTGCACAACTCCTCATCGCACCCAACCTGCTGGTGTCTCTGCAGTCAAAAAAACTTCTATCCCAGTTCTCCACCAGTTTGCTCTGCGACCTCATCAAGTCAGTAGGAATAACTTACTGCAAGCTCCCACGTGATACATGTTTTTCCAGCGACGCCTTGCCCTCTTTTTAGGTCAAACCAAATAAACAAACTCAGGTTAAGTCAGGACAAAGGGGCAGCTCCCCAAAAAGGAGGGGGAACAGCCCGAACAGAAATCAAAGTACAAAAGAAACTTAAAAACATCAAATTAAAATGTGATTATTAGGGTCGATAACGCACCCCAACCCCTGCGGTTCCCAAGCGGGCGCGGAAGGCGTCAACCGCGCCCGTGGACACCGCATGCTCCCTCTCCAGGGACACCCGGCCGCGAACGTAGCCGCGGTAGAGGGGCAGACAGTCAGGATGGACGGCCCCCTCGATCTCCCGCTGCCTGGACGGTAAATGGCGCATTTCGCCAGGCACAGGAGCAGTTTCACGAGGAGGTCGTCATCCCTCCCCTCCCCTCTCCTCACCGGGTGTCCGTAGATCAGGAGCGTGGGACTGAAGTGCAAACAAAACATCAATAAAGGGTTCTTTAGGAAAACATAAAGGGAGTGCAGCCTAAGATGCACAACATAGACATGATCCACGGACTCCACAAGTCCACAGAATGGGCAGTCTTCGGAGCCCATGAACCAGTGAATCCTACGGTTGTGCGGCACTGCTGCATGCATCACCCTCCACCCCAGGTCCCCGACGTCTTTGGGGGAGATCCCTCCGTAGAGGGACATCCAGCGGGGACCTCCGCCGCCCGGCGGCAACAAGGCCCGCCAAGGTCTATCCGGGCGACAGGCGAGGAGGCGGTAGTGGAAGGTGTGCAGCAGCAGCCCGCACAGGAAACGCCTCCGCGCGGTAGAAAAAGGCACGGAGGACATTTCCGCGAGGCGGCTCAGACTGTGGGGCACCTCACCCAGGGAGGGGGGTTGAGGTTTTGGGCCAATGTGGAATTCCGTCTGCTCAGGGGAACGCTCGGCCGGGATCCCACCGCGCGCCTGCGCCGCCTCGAGTTTGCGTGCAGTTTCGGGGCCGAGCACAACCGTCCTAAGGTCTAGGATGGCTTTGGCCGCGTGCCGGACGGTCGGCCCGCGCGCTCAGCCAGCATGCGGGGACTCATCCAGCCCGCCCCTCCGCCATCGAGCACGTCCCCGATTCTGGTCACCCCGGCATCCACAGCCCTCCACTCCGCCAGCCACCTGAAGTCATACGGCTGGAGGAGCGTATTCCTGAGCAGCGGCTCTCGCACGAGAGCCGTTACTCCTGAGCAGCGACGCGTTGCTTGTGCGATGCACAGTCGATTGTGCATTTTATTCTCGAAAATGCTGGCCAACTGCTTTCAAACGTCCCAGAGTCATAGGTGATTCTAAAACGAATCCCCATGAAACTAACAAATTAATCCATGTGTGATGCTAAATGAGTTATGCAATGTAAATATCCTTGCTGGGTATTCGTTCTCGGATTTTTCTTTCTAATTTCACAGGAAATTGGCGTTCATTGCCAGCACTTGTGCCCATCGCGACATGGCATTGAAATACAAGAAGAGGAGCCTGGGAAGACTCGGCAGCTCTTCGAGAATATCAAACTCAAAGCAGCGTTAACATTCCGAGGGCGGCATGGTAGCACAGTGGTAAGAACTGCTGCTTCACAGCTCCTGGGACCTGGGTTCAATTCCCGGCTTGGGTCACTGTCTGTTTCGAGTTTGCACATTCTCCTCGTGTCTGCGTGAGTTTCCGCCGGGTGCTCCCATTTCGTCCCACAGTCCAAAGATGTGCGGGTTAGGTTGATTGGCCATGCTACAAATTGCCCCTAAGTGTCCTTGGATGCGTAGGTTAGAGGGATTAGTGGGTAAATATGTGGGGATATGGGAGTAGGGCCTGGGTGGGATTCTGGTCGGTGCAGACTCGATGGGCCGAATGGCCTCTTTCTGTGCTGTAGGGTTTCTAAGCTTCTAAGAGTCACTAGAATCCTGTTCAGAAAAGAAAGCGGGAGAGAATGTATTAGGATGATAGAAACTGCAAAAAAATGTAAATATTTTAAGGTCAAAAGACAGACAGCCTGGCGTGAGCGAGGAGAGGGATGTTTTCATTGAGGAAATATATCTGTGGCATTTTTAAGGGAGAATTCTTCCTTCGTTTTTGCTCTTTTATTCTTTTTTTCTAATCTAACATACATGTATTTCATCAATGAAAAACGTCTTTTCAACTTCACACCATAACATCTGTCTTGTTCTTAACGTTCCTCCTTGTTGTTTTAGTGTGTACAGTTCTAACACATTCTCCCTCGTGACGGAGTAGCTATGGACTCAAACGAACGTTAAATCAGTTTCTCTCTTGGTAGATCCAAGCAGCTCTCCTGTATTTATTTTAAAACGCCCCATGTTCGTGTTTTTGATTCCCTCCTCCGTAGTATGTTGCTCACGTCTATGTTATATACAGATGTTTGCGAACAATTTGAGGTAGCAGTTACAAATGACCTATGTTGGTGTAGGTCTGGACTTGCATACAGGTCAGATGGCATAAGAATGATATATGTCATTTTATCATGGACAGAAGGGAACCAATGCATATTTATGACCTACTGATTACTCATATTCACTTTATATTTCAGGTACTCTTCTTAACAGAACACAAATTATAGTGGCGATCATACCAATTTGAGTCCAGCTCCAGTGAGCACCATCGTGTTATTACCACCAGGCCACCATCTTGTCCGAGCTATATGAATAAAGATATATGCGAGATGAGAAAAAGTACATAACAGAATAACCGTGGGTGATTGCATTTTGGTTTATGGAACTTTCAGAACGATATTTATTTAATGGGTCTTTAACAATGTTTGCAAATCATCACCGCTATCCAGTGTGCAAAACATGAAAAACGGAACGATGCTGGCCATATCAATAGGAAATGAATCAGAAAATACCAGAAGTACATTGAAGAGAACAGTTAAAAATACAACTAGCAGCAGTTGAAAACATATTTTGAGGAAGATGTATGTAGGCCAAAGACCAGACTAATATTTCAGAGCAGGATCTGGCGGAGAGCAGAGTTGTGATGTCGGGAAGGAAGGCTGAAGTTTGATGGAGGAATCAATGAATCTCGGCAAAACGTCATGGCTATGAATGCTGACAGAAACCCTGATAAATCATACGGTGTAGGAGAATATAATTATGATTCTGGAGTACACCCGGCAGATTAGCGGGCGGCAGATATGACCCCACTAATTCAAATAAAAACAAGGAGGAAAGCAGGAAATTTGAAACTCTTTGACCTAACATCAGTTGTAGGGAAAACGCTGGACACTATTATAAAGGAGGCAATTGCATGATACTTAGGAAATATCAGTGGGGCTAGAAAATATGAGCAAGAATTTTAGAAAGGAAAATCATTTTTCTCAAACCGGATGGAGTATTTTGGAAGATTGAAATAGCATAAACAATAAGAGTGAACCGAATAATGTGATGTATCTATTTATCAGTCAACTATTGATAATGGCCCACACAAGAGTTAAGTGTGCAAACTTAAAATACATAATATATTGACGTGGACTGAGTGTTAGTTATCAAACAGGAATCAAAAAGTAAGAATATTGGATTTTTTTCAAACTGGTAGAAATTGACAAGTGGATTTCCGCTGGGATCAATGCATGGACCCAGCTATTCACAATATACAACAGCGATTTGAATGAGGGAACCAAATGTCATTTTTCAAAAAGTTTACTGCTCATACTGAACTTGACAGGAATGCAAGAGATGAGTTGGATTTTCAGAGGTTTCATGCTGATTTGAGCATGTTGCGAGAGTGGGCAAAAATGGGGCAGATGCAGTATAATATGGATAAATATGGTGCTATCCACTTCAGATGCAGAAAGAGTATGACATATTATTATTTTATTTGTGATAGATTTAGAAATGCTGAACTAAAAGGGGACATGCTGTCACACTGCACAAGTCAGCGAAAGCAGGCATGTAGTTGCCGCCAGCCATTAGCAAAGATGTGGAGTGCCGGCGTGGGACTGGGTAGGCACAGTAAGTAGTTTCACAACATCAGGTTAAAGTCTAACATGTTTATTTGGTAACACAAGCTTTAGGAGCTTTCCGAAAGTTCGTGCTACCAAATAAACATGTTGGACTTTAACCTGGTGTTGTGAGACTACTTACTGTGCCATGAGGAAAGTAATGGGAATGTTAAGTTTCATTGCTTGAGCATAGGACTAAAGTGCCATGCGAGTCATAGTGGAGCTGTTCAGGGTTATGGTGAGATAGAAGCTTCTGGGTATGTTTCATTAATAATTATCAGTATGGAAATACAAAATAATTCACGAAAGAACTACACTCACGGATATGCATAGATACACATACACTAACAAAACACAGACACAGTATGATGCATATACATCTATGCACCCGCACGCGCATACACATTCACGGACACAAAAATGCAGAGGCATACACTGTTATGTACTGTATGCCTTGTTTAAATTGCGGTACTTATCACACCAGTTCCTTACGGGATCGCAGGATACATGTTGCAACTTCGATTTCTGAACTGGAATACATGCCATTTGCAATGCTCAATGCTTCAGGGCCGAGGCGTGATTATTCAGACAGCAATATTTAAACAGAAGAAACCGGTAACTACGACAATGAACCGTCACGGTAATCTCACACGAAAAGCCAAACAAAAGAAAGAACAAACATCTTTCAGCCCTGAAATCGAAGTTGTATTTGAACTACACTGCAAATACTAAGGTTGGCAGAGTATAACATCAAAGAGGATGCAGGATTAAGAAAAGAAACGACGGCCGAAACCGATTTGAAGGAAATAGTTTCACAAGATTTCAGAACCAAATCAACCACGAACACGAGCATCCCAGCAGGCTGCGGGAGTACCGGGACCATGAAGCTGGTCGAGCTGATGAGCGGGAAATTCAAATTAATAAATAGGAATGTTGCCTACGCAAACAGAATCACAATGAAGTTGCGAGCTGAAAACCACAGAACGGGATTGATGTAGTTATCAGGGAGAAACAAAGTTCAGAATTTGATAAATAATAACAAAGCAGCCTTGTTTCCAGTGAACCCGGCAAAGTCCCATGTAAAATCGCCGGAAAATCACAGCACAGAAAGCAAATGGCTGCAGTGGCATTTTGAAGTTAAAACCAAAATTGCCACTGGCTTAAAATTGCATCACATTTAAAGCGGCAAAGCATTCACCAAAGCATAGAAACAAATAACTGCACTTAGTGGTATTCGGGAAAGGTTCAAAAATCCGTAGGTATACTATGAATCCAGATTAGACCCCAACAATTTGCGACTTTGGAATTAATTGGAAGATTTTGTTTTCACTCGGCACGATTCTACTGACACACTGGGAAGCAAATATCAAAACAAATTTTACTCACTAACAGAGTTAAACTAAACAAATGAATTGGCATAATGTTTAGCCATCAGACACAAGTTAACAACACAAGATGCAGTCGTTAACATTTACCCTCCATTATAAGTCCCAATTAAAGTAACTTTCCTCTCATAGACCTAAACACCACCTTTACATTTAGTCAGCTAAACACATCTTAACTTGTTTATATTTAGATTAACAGTCCTAGAGCTCTGAATACACGACAGGAGAGAGAGAGTCAGACAGCTGCATTAAGAGGCAGGCAGTAACTGCTGTTCCAAGAAAGATAGGTCAACTGTGTATCTCTCCTTCAAGCTTAGCTCCTCCCATTAATCACATTATTCTGTCCCTGCCAATCAACCTAATCAATACTCTACTCTGAAACCCCTGGGGAAATATAAGTTAACAAAATGCATTTGCATGGCAGAAAACTCACACTCCAGTTCTAAACTGTGCACGTATCTTGTGCTCCCAACTATCCACCTCAAGTATTTCTTAGACAATTTGGCAATTTGCGAAGCAGATCTGAATCTTAAACATACCCTTTACGAGTAACATGGTACACATATATTTCTTAAATCCACAGTTTCACAGTATCGTCACAGTGGACCTATGGGGCATTTGGATGATACTTTTGAAAAATGGTCCGCTGCTTAACGATTTGAGTTTTCTGTTCTTGCAAATGACATAAATACTGGTAGGAAAGTGGCAACAGTTTAAACTTTCAAAAGAGCGTAAACATTTGGCGTATTGATAAGCATGATGCAGCCTTTCACAACAAAGATCCTGGATACGCATTTTCCCAGAGTTACTAGGTGTCACAGCAGATATATATATATATACATATAGCTAAATAAATCAAGAACAGGGGAAACCATTGTGCATTATGTTGCAATACTTAAAAAGCTGTTGAGCATTGTGGGTTCAAGGACTTATAAAATCATATCCTCCCGACGGAGTCGAACCACACTTTACAGAAAGCCATAGTGTTGGAGTCTCAATTGAGGTGGTTGTCAAGAAAAACATAGCTGTTGATTGCCTGTACTCGAGTGTATAACCTGGCAGCTGAGCACGCACAAATTAGAGCAAGGAGCCAATAACGTTGGCATTGTGGAGTGCCTCGTTAGCATCCACCTGAATGCTGGTGCAGAGGCGCTGAATGCTATCAGTGTGGCAAGAACATGCACATGGACCCTGCCTGCGAAAGCTAAAAAAAAATCAGTGAAGTTGCAAGGCATTCCTTAGGAAATTAAACATGTATTATGGCTTGGCAAGAAATAACAACTGGACGATATACAGCAAATTGAAAGAGTCTGAAGATTAAGTATCACTTCACATCTTGTAAGTGACAGACGGTCTCGGGGCTTCACGGTAACACCGCTGCTGATGAGCTAATCAACATATAAGGAACGGGAGATAGGAGAAACAGTTTCCCTGTTCCCAAGTGCGGTGTATATCTCCCATTGACGCTTCCAAAAAAATCTGAAAATGTATACAGAATAATTTGTACTTACGATGGACAGAACATATTTAAATGTGCAACTAAATAGATAAACTGCTAAGCAGTTGTTGTTTATGGTGCAAAATAAGTATCCAGCTTTAGTTGAACAGTCAAGGCTGGGTAGAATTCTGGGTAGAATTGGGTAGAAGTCTATAGCATTGCGAAAGAAGAAAATACCGTAAAACCAATTCGAAGCTCACCTTGAATGCCTGGTCAGGATAGCAGTCTTGTTACCTACCCTCATAGTTCATCGGCAACATCCAATGTTGTAGTGCTGCAAAAAGAGGACTCCATACGCATCTGTGGAGAATTCACGGTTACTGTTAACCTCGTGTGGCATGCTGAACAATGTCCACTTCTCCGGATTCAGGACATTATTTTGCTGGCCTGGACGGTGGGCAGAAATACTGCAAACACGGGACAACTGACAAACGCAAATGGATGAGAAGTAACATAACTATCTTAGCATCAGAACACACATAGGACTGTACAAAGTCGCAACATTTCATCAGTACCTGTTTGTTAGGATGGTAACGCTGCTGGCTGATCAGCCAACACTCGCCTCAATATTCTCACCATACACAGGCATGCCTTCATCATTTGCAAACACATTGTAGCGCTGGACATTTATATTGTTCAACCGGAGCAAGGGAGAGTGGAGCGATTGTGGCTGCAGTGAAAAGTGTAAATGATTAACTTTATTTTCATTACTTTGTCGCGGGGTTTCTTTTGTTTTACAAGTTTAAGGGAAAAGCGGAAGTAGGCCGGGCGCGACGTGACCTGGGAAGAAAGAAAAACAACTTTTTTTATAAGCGCGCGGGCGGTTTAAAAAGAAGGCCGCACGATCCAGCGGGCAGCGTTGTGAGCGGACGGCGGAGTGAGAGGGAGCAGAGTGAAGGCTGAAGCGCTTTGGCGCAATGAGCTTTGGTTCAACGGGCTTTGGCTCAACGGGCGAGGCGCGGTAGGTTCATCACGTAGTTTTACCAGTGTACTCGAAGGGGAATTATGAGTCAAAGTCCAGTTTGTTTTTCTCGGCGTTGGATGTGGGAGTTCCTGGAGTCAGCTAGCCTCCTGGACGTCCATATCTGCGCTGGTTGCATCGAACTGCAGTTCCTAAGGGACCACATTATGGTACTGGAGCTGCGGATCGATGACCTTCGTCTGGTCAGGGAAAATGAGGAGCTGATAGATAGGAGTTACAGGCAGGTGGTCACACCGGGGCCACGGGAGGAAGACACGTGGGTCACAGTTTGGAAGGGGAAAGGTCAGATACTAGAGAGTACCCCAGTGGCTGTGTCCCTTAAAAATAAGTACTCCTCTTTGAGTGCTGTTGGGGGGAGCAGCCTACCTGGGGGAAGCAACAGTGGCCGTGCCTTCGGCGCAGAGTCCGGCCTGGCAGCTCAGAAGTGTAGGGAAAGGGAGGATGAACAAACTGACCACAGCACCATGGTATAGGGAGCTGTTCAAGTGCTGGGATAAATAAGTAATGTAGTAGAAATTGGGGATAGTACACTTTTGGATGCTGTTGAGGGGGACGACTTAGCAGGGGTAAGCCATGGTGTACAGGTCACTGGTTCAGAGTCTGTCTTTGTTGCTCTGAAGGGAAGGGGGGGGGGGGAGAGAAGTAGAGGATTAGTCACTGGGTACTCCATAGATAAGGGGACGGACAGTAGATTCTGTGGGAATGAGAGAGGCTCGCTGTTGGTGTGTTGCCCCCCAGGAGCCAGAGTCCATGATGTCTCAGATTGTGTTTTTAAAATCCTTAAGGGGGAGGGGGACCAGCTCCAAGTTGTGGTTCACATAGGCACTCAAGACATCAGTAGGAAAAGGGATGGGGATGTAAGGCAGAAATTCAGGGAGTTGGGGTGGAAGCTTAGAGCGAGAACAAACAAATTTGTTATCTCTGGTTTGTTACCCTTGCCACGTGATAGTGAGGAGAGGAATAGGGACAGAGAGCAGTTGAACACGTGGTTACAGGGATGGTGCAGGAGGGAGGATTTCAGATACCTGGACAACTGGGGCTCTTTTTGGGGTAGGTGGGGCCTCTACAATCAGGATGGTCTGCACCTGAACCAGAAGGGTTCCAATATCTTGGGGGAGAAATTTGCTAATGCTCTTCAGGAGGGTTTAAACTAATTCAGCAGGGGGGTGGGTACCTGAATTGTAGCTCCACTGTACAGGAGGTTGAGAGTAGTGAGGTCATGGATGAGGTTTCAGGGTCGCAGGAGTGTACTGGCAGACAGGAAGTTGGTTGGAAGTGTGTATACTTCAGAGCCAGGACCATCCGGAATAAGGTGGGTGAGCTTGCAGCATGGGTTCATACCTGGGATTTCGATGTTGTGGCCATTGTGGAGATATGGATACAGCAGGGACAGGAATGGTTGTTGCAGACTCCAGGGTTTAGATTTTCAGTAAGTGCATGGAAGGTGGTAAAAGAGGGGGAGGTGTGGCATTTTTAGTCAAGGACAGTGTTTCGGTGGCAGAAAGGACGTTTGATGAGGACTCGTCGACTGAGGTAGTTTGGGCTGAGGTCAGAAACAGGAAAGGAGAGGTCACCCTGTTGGGAGTTTTTTATAGACCTCTGAAAAGTTCCAGAGATGTAGAGGAAATGATTGCAAAGATGATTCTGGATAGGAAAGAAAGTAACAGGGTAGTTGTTATGGGGGACTTTAACTTTACAAATATTGACTGGAAAACCGATAGTTCGAGTACTTTAGAGGGGTCATTTTTTGTCCAATGTGTGCAAGAAGGCTTCCTGACACAATATGTAGATAGACCAAAAAGAGGCAAGGCCACATTGGATTTGGTACTGAGTAATGAATCAGGCCAGGTGTTAGATTTGGAGGTAGGTGAGCACTTTGGTGATAGCGACCACAACTCGATTACGTTTACCTTAGCAATGGAAAAGGATAGGTATATACTGAATGGCAAGAGTTACAGCTGGGGGAAAGGAAATTATGATACGATTAGGCGAGATTTAGGTGGCATAGGTTGGGGAAGTAAACTGCAGGGAATGGGCACAATTGCATTGTGGAGCTTGTTCAATGAACAGCTACTACGTGTCCTCGACAAATATGTACCTGTCAGGCAGGTAGGAAGCAGTCGTGTGAGGGAATCGCGGTTTACTAAAGAGGTTGAATCTCTTGTGAAGAGGAAGAAGGACACTTATATTAAGAGGAGACGTGAAGGCTCAGCTTGGGCGCTTGAGAGTTACAAGTTAGCCAGGAAGGACCTAAAGAAAGAGTTAAGAAGGGCCAGGAGGGGACATGAGAAATATTTGGCAGGTAGGATCAAAGAAAACCCTAAAGCTTTCTATAGGTATGTCAGGAATAAAAGAATCACTAGAGTAAGATTAGGGCCAGTCAAGGACAGTAGTGGGAAGTTGTGCGTGGAGTCTGAAGAGACAGGGGAGGCAGTAAATGAATATTGTTTGTCGGTATTCACACAGGAGAGGGACAATGTTGTCGAGGGGAGTACTGAGATGCAGGCTGTTGGACTGGGCGGGATTGAGGTTCATAAGGAGGATGTGTTAGCAATTCTGGAAAGGGTAAAAATAGATAAGTCCCCTGGGCCGGATGGGATTTATCCCAGGATTCTCTGGAAGGCTAGAGAGGAGATTGCAGAGCTTTGATGTTTGTGTCGTCATTGTGTACAAGAACAGTGCCAGAGGACTGGAGGATAGCAAATGTTGTCCCCTTGTTCAAAAAGGGGAGTAGGGACAACCCTGATAATTATAGACCGGTGAGCCTTACTTTTGTTGTGGGCAAAGTTTTGCAAAGGATTATAAGAGATAGAATTTATAATAATCTGGAAAGGAATAATCTGATTAGGGATAGTCAGCACGGTTTTGTGAAGGATAGATCGTGCCTCACAAACCTTATTGAGTTCTTTGAGAAGGTGACCAAAGAGGTGGATGAGGGTAAAGCGGTTGATGTGGTGTATATGGATTTCAGCAAAGCGTTTGATAAGGTTCCCCATGGTAAACTATTGCAGAAAATATGGACACATGGGATTGGGGGTGATTTAGTGGTTTGGATCAAGAATTGGCTAGCTGCAAGAAAACAGAGGGTTGTGGTTGATGGGAAATATTCATCTTGGAGTTCAGTTACTAGTGGTGTACCACAAGGATCTGTTTTGGGGCCACTGCTGTTTGGCATTTTATTAAATGACCTGGATGAGGGCGTAGAAGGATGGATTAGTAAATTTGCGGATGACACCAAAGTCGGTGGAGTTGTAGACAGTGCGGAGGGAAGTGGCACGTTACAGAGGGACATAGATAAGCTGTAGAGCTGGGCTGAGAGGTGGAAAATCGAGTTTAATGCGGAAAAGTGTGAGGTGATTCACTTTGGAAGGAGTAACAGGAATACAGGGCTAATGGTAAGATACTTGGTAGTGTGGATGAACAGAGGGATCTGGGTGTCCATGTGTATAGATCCCTGAAAGTTGTCACCCAGGTTGATAGGGTTGTTAAGAAGGCCTACGATGTGTTAGTATCTATTGGTAGAGGGATTGGGTTTCGGAGCCATGAGGTCATGCTGCAACTGTACAAAACTCTGCTGCGGCCGCACTTGGAGTATTGCGTACAGTTTTGGTCGCCGCATAACAGGAAAGATGTGGAAGTGTTGGAAAGGGTGCAGAGGAGATTTACCAGGATGTTGCCTGGTATGGTGGGAAGATCATATGAGGAAAGGCTGAGAGACTTGAGGTTGTTTTCGTTGGAGAGAAGAAGGTTAAGAGGTGACTTAATAGAGGCAAACAAGATGATCAGGGGATTAGATAGAGTGGATAGTGAGAGCCTTTTTCCTCGGATGGTGATGGCTTACACGAGGGAACATAGCTTTAAATTGAGGGGTGAGAGATATAGGGCAGATGTTAGAGGTAGGTTCTTTACTCAGAGAGTAGTAAGGGCGTGGAATGCCCTGCCTGCAGCAGCAGTGGACTCGTCAACATTAAGAGCATTCAAATAGTTATTGGATAAACATATGGATGATATTGGAATAGTGTAGATTAGAGGGGCTTTAGATTGGTTTCGCTGGTCGGCGCAACATCGAGGGCCGAAGGGTCTGTACTGCGCTGTAATGTTCTATGTTCTATTGTGTGCGCACACATAACATTTGAATAGCCACTTTGCAGCAGAATATAAATGGATTTTCGAGGCTGACCCGCCAGTCAACCTTGAGGCTTCCGCTCACACAATCTTCTTCTACCTTGCATACGTGTAGAACACAAGCAGTGCCTCAGTCCAAATCATGAAAGCTATCCTTGTGCATCCACCTTTATCCAAAGTCATGGAACTTGTGATGTCCAGAAACACTGCCCATGTCTTACTAGTCTCACCTGACATTCGCCCTTACGTTATCATCACTTCATGATGTTTGCTTTGGGGCATGCAGTCATTATTTATAATTCAGGGAACGGGTGTTGAATAAACTGCATTATGGGAACTGGAATTGTTCACATGAAAGAGGTCGACAGAAGCTAATTTTAATATGCAAGTCTGGATCAAGATATTGAAGTCAATGCATGAACGTGTTCTTCATTTTAGAGTGTGAAAAACCGGCCTCAATTGGCACACCTCCATCCATAGGATTGGCCGTACATCTCATGGGAACGCTTCAACCTTGACGTTACTTGTCCATTTGATGGAAAAATATTCGTGGCTGTCGCATTTTTCCAATCCAAATAAACATAAATTGAAACGATGTGTTCCATTACGGTTGAGAGTGCAAGTCAAAGGCGAGGAAATGTGTTCAGTAACCAGGGTTGCAGAGCAAATTTTGACTGACAAAGGGCCTCGGTTGTCTCGCAGGATTTGGGGAATTTTTAGAGAAGTAATCGAATCCCGCACATCACCTCAGCCATGATCAAATGTATCAAAACATACTGCTTCAGAGTCAATTGAAGGTCTAAGCTGACTTTCGTGACCATATAACTGATAGACGTGCAGATTGCAATGGATTTACACTGCAGTAATTCCAAATGGCATTTTAAGTCCAACAAGCTGTTTATGTAATCTTATTTTATATACGTGTACCTGGATTTGACAATTCGAAAATAGGGAACCTGCAAATAATGTAATTGAATCGAGTCCACTCTCTTGCAATGAGCATTACGTGTGCACATCTCCCAAAATGTTATTTGGGAACTGCTGCAGTAGCAGATAAAATTGCGTTCTGTGAGTCATGTTACGCGTTATCACGTGAATGTCCTCTAGTGCACACCTTGTCAAGCGATAGGACAATTAGAAGGTGTAATCGGTATCATGATATTCTATCTCAATGTATAATAGATCATCTATAATTCCAAATGTGTCCATTAAATGAATGGCAATTCAGAATATTATTTTTCTCTATTTCATTGTGGGGGTGTGATGGGGTGGCGAGGAGTAAGGCTGAATCTTTGTCTATGTTTGTCTTGTGCCCTTTACATGGAGCATATAAGGCTCACGGGACCGTTTGGCGGACTGCTGCTCCCTTTTTATCAGGTTATATATGGATAGGTGTGAGAAGATGTTTAAAGTATCAATGATGCAAGGAAAATCAAGGAATTTGTGCGTAAATAGATACTTCCATTGGAAAAGGAGAAGGAAATACACCAGGAAAGCTGCTTCTGACTGTTTTGATCCGACACCTAAAAAGGCAGACGGATGAAACCCAAGCAAATCTATCTAAAGACGTTGGCAGGCAAGTTAATGGGATCTCATTCAACGATATAACTTGGGATCGACTGGAAAGTAACAGTCCAATTAAGGAAAAACATAAGAATTTCTAAAAGGTAAGACAATTCCTGAAGAATCTAATTGAATTCATTCGAACTTTAACTAAATAAGAATAATATGGCAGACTTAATTTTCCAACTCAAATTTTATTATATACACCATGTATGAATCAGGGCAAGGACATGCGCATGCAATTATTTGAAAATGTTTTGCTAGTTATCCCCTCCATCAATGTCTATATGCCTTCTGTGTGCAAGCTAACACATAAAATATGTTTCAAGCAGTGCTTACTCCAATGCAATCCTTCATTATTAGAAAAGTATGCAGACATACATGAGACTCACCACAGCGTCGATAGCTGGCGGCTCAGCATCAATTTTCCACCGTAATTAGGAATGTGCAAGAAATGTTGGCATTACCAGCGACAGCAACAGCTCAAAAATCGTACTCCAGCCTCTATGCTTGGTGAGAGCAACCATCTCATAACATTCAGAAGGAAAGTCCGACCAAACTCAACTGTTCTAAAAGATATGCATTGTTAAAATAAGCAGTAGCATGCAATTTAATTCTACCTCAATTGCATTTTGCGACCTGAATACCACCCACCATTGAAAATATTTATCTCGGAAACGTCAGTACCTCTCCTTACGGCTGTTGCATAGTTTTATGTTCAGGGACAGTTTGAGAAAATTTCCATTAAAAAAAGTATCAAACGAATGAGCTCAAAATATCTTCACAGAGGCCCGAAAAAGTCTGAGAGAGAAGGATTTATAAGAGAAGGATCATTAAAATATGCAAACAACTGCGATGGAAACAATTATTACCATCTGGTTGGAATGTTCTGGAGGACTTCGCTGTTTGGAAATTAATTGGTATCTTCCTTACATTGCTTAACTATCTAAAATATATTCACTTACGTCCATGGCGACATCTTCCGGCCATTAAATGTGTAGACCAGTGCAAGATTTATTTCCTGACTGCATTTTATTATGACCACCATCGGTTCGGGTCACGTTTTAATTGTCCGATCTCCACGTGCGTTTTCTGGATTTCAGATACAAATAACAACACATTGGCACTGCCTTCGGTTATTAGGCACGCCATTGTGAGGAAGGGAAGGAGTTAAATTGCTCGCCAGTAGTAAAGATGTGAAAATACGTTGGTGGTTGGGAGGAGGGTGGTGGGGGGGGGGGGGGGGGCGGGGTGGCGGGGGACGAGGGGGCGATCAACCGGCTGAATTCAGGTTCCTGCCTGAGCCTAGCCTTTGCAACGAACTGGCTGCTGTAATCTCTCTTCCCGGCCAACCACTCGGACCACAAATTTGATGAATGGGATCATGTTACCTCGTCTGTCGGATATGTTCAATAACGGCAGGAAATAATGTTGAACCGTTATCAGTCTGCAGCTTGAACACGGAAAAGATAAGGCTGCATTTTGTTGAATTATGGCATTTCGCTCCACCGCAGATCCGTTTCCCGTTGACAAGAGAAATACATTCAAACTGAAATGTCTGTTTTTTTTTCTATGTTAAAAATCTGTTCATCGCTATCTGGAGAGTACCAAATAGAAAGATTGCTGAATACATTTTACAAATCTGTATGTCAGTCATGCAACATGTTGGCTTTTTATAGCTATTCTACATAACATTATTGCATGGAGTATGCTATATCACCATCAATGCATGGGTAAGAAAAAAAAGTTAAATCCTATTGGCACCTGCTGCCCAGCTTGCCATTTGGTCCAGTCCGAAAATAACCTCCTGGGCTCAACCGTAATTTTATCTGCAATGATCTCAGCACGTGAGTTACTTTGGTGTCCAAAGACCTCATGGTCATTTGGACACACATCCGATCAGTTTTGGACCATGCCTATTGGCTCTCCTCTGATTCTAATGACAGAGGCCGATACATTGGCAACGGAAATGATCAGCTCCGATTTTTCTCTCTTTCCCTTTAGTCAAATAAAAGGTTATCGATGAAGCAACTCGATGAAGCATTCAGGTACCGTACACGAAGCGGGTATTCACGAGTATCGAATTCCATTGGATTGTTCGATGATTATGCTTGGCACAATATGTCAGTGGTTCGTCAGCAACATTGTTTACCAGAAAAAAAGTTCTACCATGAGGCATGTTGCATGGATTTGCAGGCTCATAAACCACCCAACTCGGAGTGGTGGAGGGGAACTTGAACCTGCACCTTCCAACCCAGAGGTACGGATGGTGCCTTTGTGTAACAAGGTCCCACGGCGATAAAGACTCGATGGATTACGTTGTCCAAAAGCCATTGGTCGAAGTTATAAAAAAAAGATTAGCAACTGTCATTGCTGATACAAATGTGAACATTTCTGAATTTCATTGCTCATCCAATTTTCCGAGATGCCTCCGAAAGAGTAAGTGATTTCACTTCTCCACAATATTTCAAGCCAGCTTTTTTCCTACCAGGTGTTTCAGCTCATAAAATCTCTCTCCATATATTAAACAGCCACACAAACACCCACACGCACACATACGCAAAGACACATAGACACACTCATAGACACAAATAACCACATTGACACATACATGACATGGACACAGAGGCACACGCACGCACACACACACACACACACACACACACATGCCACACGCACACAATGTCCATATTATTAGAATTTAGGTGGAATCTTTTCCAATTTCATCAGTGCTTATGGCAGTTGATGCTCCACTCCGCGTGCAAGAAGTGACCGTTTTTTGATGACCTTGATTAAAACATTTGATTGAATCATGGAAAGCAGTGTAATCATGCAGAATAAAAAGAACAATTGATGCCCAGCGAACTGGTGCTGGCAAATCTGATTGTACCCATTATTTTCTCAAATAAAAATCGACGCGATTCTGTTCAGAAGGAGTGGGGGTGGGACGGGAGTCTAAGGTGGGTTCGATTTGATTGAGATGGAGGAGGCTCAATCTGAATGTCTGCAGGTATGAGTTCGAATCCCACCTTGGTCGCAAGTGGAGATCAAAACAACAATGTACTTTGAATTGAAAGCATGTGTTACTGACGGTAGCCAGGAACATATCCACGAATGTTCATAGGTCACTTGATGGTATGAAATCTGATATCTTAACTTTTCTGGCCTACATGTAAATCCTCGCTTAGCGTGTCACATTTCACTGCCCTCTGAATGAACTAGCAGGGTACTCATTTCAAGGAAACACAAGGGTTGGACCCAAATATAGGCCTTTTTGGCGACATCCTATTCCAATGGAGGACAAAAAAGAGAACTTTGCTGGAGAATTGGCCAGACCAGCTATTCTTTTTTGTAACTTACGGTTCTGTGTGTCGCTTGTTACGCCAGAATTTATTGCCCAAATTTAGTAGCCATTGATAAGGAGGTAGTAATTTGCCTTCTTGAACCAGTACTGTCCCTGAGGTATACGTACACCCACAGCGTTTTTCGGTATGGAGTTCACAGACTTTGACCCAGCGGCACAGGAGGAACTGTGATGTATTTCTAAGTCAGGATGCTGCGTGACTCACACGGGAACACGCAGGTAGTGGTCATACCAAGTATCAGCTGCCAGTGTCCGTCTAAATGTTAGTGGACCTGAATTTGGACGTGTCTGCCTGAGGAACGTGGCTCAGTTGAGGAAGTGCAACTTGTAGATGGTATACACGGCTGTTTGCCGGAAGTGTAGGCATATTTGCGGAAACGGTAGCAATGCATCGTGTTTTTTTTTTGTCCTGAATAGTGTCATATTTGTTCACTACTGGTGAAGCAGCACTCATCCAGGCGAGTGGCGAGTACTCAATTGCAGTTCCGACTTGTGCCATGTAGATGGCGGACAGCCGTTGGGAAGTCAGAAGGTGAATTACTCGCTGCAGAATTCGGAGAAATCGCCCTGCTCGTAGAATCATAGAAATCATAGAAACCCTACAGTACAGAAAGAGGCCATTCGGCCCATCGAGACTGCACCGACCACAATCCCACCCAAGCACTACCCCCATATCCACCCACGAATCCCTCTAACCTACGCATCTCAGGACATTAAGGGCAATTTTTAGCATGGCCAATCAACCTAACCCGCACATTTTTGGACTGTGGGAGGAAACCGGAGCACCCGGAGGAAACCCACGCAAACACGAGGAGAATGTGGAAACTCCACACAGACAGTGACCCAAGCCAGGAATCGAACCCAGGTCCTTGGAGCTGTGAAGCAGCAGTGCTAACAACTGTGCTACCGTGCCGCCCTTGTGCAGCATAATATTTATATCAGGGAGTCAATAAATAGCTTCTCATCAGTTTCTTTAACGGAATATTTATATGGGGGTGGTGTGAACCATCATGATATCACGGGGGATAAATTAAGACTCATAAACTAACGGAACATTGCCTATTCACATTCTGAGACTGAGCCTCTTGTCTTGGAATGGTTCTACTACAATGGTACAAATTTTCTTATTCAGAGGACTTAGTGAATTGGTAAGTTCTTAAAAAGGCCTTTTAGCGTCACACTGAAGGAAACACAGGCGAACAGCGCACCTTTCGAAGGAGCTTCCAATACCTAACGCCAAGAATGAATGGGTAACAACACTCGTGACAGGGCAAGCCGAGTCCGAAAGGACTGGTTTCATGAAATGCAACACTTGGGGGAAGATTGATCAGCTGGACCTCGTCCTGTCCATACTATGTGACGCAGTTTATGGTGTTACATCTGCAGAAATGCTGATCCCATTGTATTTGTGGAGACGAGGTCCGTCTTCACACGGATTTGCAAGACAGGAAACAAATCTAGAACACATTGATGAGCAGAAAACTGGACGCGACTCTGGCGCTGTGACACAACAGAACTTGCATTGTACTTTGCATTATTTAACCTCAAGGCTAAGCGCACCAGTCTATCCACCATGAGCATCAGGCAAAGCAACAAGCTGTGATTCAACAATATCTGACGGAAGCATGCCATAACTGCAATCGAAACATATCAAGGCACTTTGATAACTTGAGAAACTAGAGACCAGGCCGTCCTGAATGCTGCACAAAAGACACAACATGCTTTGAGTGGAAAAACACGATTCGACAGCTATCGGAATAGATGTGTTTTCAACACCGTTGTGCAGACTGTGTCAATTCACTCCGAACAAGTAGAGGGGCAATATTTGAGTGTTTAAAGATTATTTATTAGTGTCACAAGTAGGGTTACATTAACAGTGCAATGAAGTTACTGTGAAAACCCCTTATTCGCCACTTTATGATGCCGGTTCTGGTAAAATGAAAGAGAATTAGCTTGGCCAATGCACCTAACCAGCAGGTCTTTCGGTCTGTGGAAGCAAACCGGAGAACCCGGACAAAATGCAAGCAGACACGAGAACGTGCAAACTCAGCACAGGCAGCGACCTAAGCCGGGAATTGAACCCGGGTCCCTGGCGCTGTGAGGCAGCAGTGATAACCACTATGCCACATTGCCATGTGGATAGCTAATTAATAGTGGTATGATTTTTTTATTTTTGTCTACAATGCACTTTTTCTGTGAAAAAAAAACCTTCATTTTCACACAAGTACATTTTGCAACATGTTAGTTTTAATTATTTTGCTTACTCTGCATTTCGATTACGGGCAGTTACAAACTTCGCATTTGATTTCATGCAAATGAATTGTTAAAACATTAGTTGTCATTGTGCTTACACTATTCATTGTTGCTACTCAATAGCAGGCAAGATTATGACTATGTAAGATTAGAAGCCACTGAGAAAGCATAATATGTGGTAATGCAGAATGAAATTCTGATTGGATATTTTCAGTATCTCAATGGATCTCAAAGGACGCGAGCATCTGCAATATTAAGTGTAACATCATTTCAGTTGCATGCGTTCAGGTTGCCGGATGTGCGCCAATAAATCGGCTGAAATCTACTGAATTATTAGCTTGCTAGCGATGTTCTGGATGTTCTGTTGTTAAAAAAAAGAAAACCCGTTAGACACAATGAGGATTTTTGTATGCGCCTTCTGGTCTTCCAAGTTCGGTCCCGAGAATAATATTGCCACTATTCTGATGAAATTTCCACAAAAATAATGAAAAAAAAATGCTTGTAGATCCCTGTTTTTTTCACATTTATGAGCTCTTATGTAAAGTTACAGGTACACTACAATAAGTTCGACACGAATTTGTTGTGCTTTGCTGAACGAATTGTGGAAAGCCACATGATTATATTTGAGCAATACTAGAGATCTCTAGCAAATAATACACGTTGTTATGTTTATTTGTGCATTTATGCAACAAATGCCATTACATGCATAAGAAGAAGGTAAACAGAATATTTGCATATGATGATGAATATTAAATTGTTTTAGGGATTATCTCTTTCTCCTTAGAACATGAACGTTAAAGTTTTAAGGAGGTATTGGAAAAGCAAAGGGACATCCATAAAAGCATTACGTGGAACTGTGTGTTCCAGCTCATCAATTGGTGGCGAAATGGCAGGTGTTTTGAAAGGTTCCACTGTTCCATTTCATATTCAAAATTATTTTTACTGTAAGAGGAACCTCAGTGTCACAATGGCGTCTCCATCAGTAGGATCATCTGCACTTGATATTTCTGATACGTTCTTATAATTTTATTGCGTAGTCAATCAAAACCTCAGCGTTACCTGCACAAATAACCAATGAAGCCTGGCCAGACCTGCAGTTGTTTTGTCCCAAGGAGCTCATTTCACACTCCAAAAGTGTTGATTCCGTCCTTTTGCATTGAAAGTCATCAAACAAGAAAGGACCTGGCGCTGGTCCGAAGTGAGCACCTCCAGCTGCTGATCGGGCGGTTCCACATGATAATTGCCTACATACAACAGTTGCATCAAGCACATCCCAATGATCATCGCAGACTGCTCTCCAGGAATTATTATAATAGGTTTCCACTCTTCCGGAACAAATATGTGTGTCATTTGTCAACCGTATTGGAATCTGATCTGAAGGACATGACAATGGATAAGCTAAGTTATTGTTCATCGTCCACTAAAGGGCTGTATTCCTAACACAAAATCAACTAAGAGCTTAATAAAGAAAGAATCGCATCGCACGTGGTGTTCAGCGGAAAGGGCCATCAACTTAAAACGTGAATTGACCATTAACATGTCTTTAATGGTGTGACGTCAGAAAATACATGCAAAATGGCAGATATTTAATGTTAATATTTTATGGATCAGTGATTTATAAAGCATTTAAGTTATATAACATAAGATATGGTTGAGTGACAGACGTGAGCTGATGTTTTAATGGAGTGGTGTATCTCTCTGCTGTCACTCTTTTGCAAGAAATGAACAGGAGAAAGTTAGTTTCCTGATTCTGATGATTTAGTTTCCTCATCAGACAGTGTGTTTTCTTTACGTTTGTCTTCAATAACATTGAACAAAGCTGCAGCCTTGGGGTACATTTCTATCTGCAATTGACCTGTGCTCCGTCTAATTCACCCCCCCCCCACCCCACCCCAAAATGATTATTACAATTCGGTTCATTTTGGATTATTTAGAAACCCCTTAACACAAGGACTATAGATTTAGAGCCACGCATCTCTGACGACTGCAATGGGCATTGTGGAGAAACACTTTTACTGAACCAGAGTGGAGTCGCTCCATTGCTGCCATTAGGTGTGATTGAGTCCACCTGAGAAGCAGCAGAAATTTTGAAAAATCGCGCTGCAGTGAGTGAGATGCAGCTCAATAGGTTTAGCGAAGAGTCTACGTAAATGACTTGATTTGCTGGATATCGTGGGCTATTATTGTGCTGTAAATGATGCAAGTTCCTGCGTTAGAGATACAGAAAAATACATTTGAGGATTGAACTCCTCTAATTACTATTATATTCCAGCGTTAGGACTCGGTGGGGTGGCGCAGATTTCAACAGATTAGTGAACTCTAGGACATAGATCCGAAATCAGCAAGATTGATGGTGGAATATAAAACACTTAGGGAAACAGTTCTTGAAAGCTAGCGGCAGTAACGACAGTCATTAGTCTGTTAATCATTGTCGGTAAAAGTAGTCATCAAAAGAAAATGGTTAGTGTTGAACTTGCAGGGGCCCTGGCAGACATATTTAAAATGTCAGTATTCACGGGGGAGGTGCCGGATGATTGGAGGGTGGCTCATGTTGTTCCGTTGTTTAAAAAAGGTTCCAAAAGAAATCCGGGGAATTATAGGCCAGTAAGTTTGATGTCGGTGGTGGGCAAGTTATTGGAAGGTGTGATAAGGGATAGGATCTACAAATATTTGGATAGACAGGGGCTTATTAGGGAGAGTCAACATGGCTTTGTGCGTGGTAGGTCATGTTTGACCAATCGATTAGAGTTTTTCGAGGAGGTTACCAGGAAAGTGGATGAAGGGAAGGTGGTGGATGTTGGTCTATCTGGATTTCAGCAAGGCCTTTGACAAGGTCCCTCATGGGAGGTTAGTTAGGAAGGTTCCATCGCAATGTATCCATGGGGAGGTAGTAAATTGGATTAGACACTGGCTCAATGGAAGAAGCCAGAGAGTAGTTGTGGAGGATTGCTTCTCTGAGTGGAGGCCTGTGACTAGTGGTGTGCCGCAGGGATCGATGTTGGGTCCATTGTTGTTTGTCATCTATATCAATGATCTGGATGATAATGTGGTAAATTGGATCAGCAAGTTTGCTGATGATACAAAGATTGGAGGTGTAGTGGACAGTGAGGAAGGTTTTCAAAGCTTGCAGAGGGATTTGGACCAACTAGAAAAATGGGCTGAAAAATGGCAAATGGAATTTAACGCAGACAAGTGTGAGATATTGCACATTGGAAGGACAAACCAAAGTAGAACGTACAGGGGTAAATGGTAGGACTCCGAAGAGTGCAGTTGAACAGAGGGATCTGGGAATACAGGTACAGAATTCCCTAAAAGTGACGTCACAGGTGGATAGGGACGTAACGCGTGCCTTTGGTATATTGGCCTTTATAAATCGGAGTATCGAGTATAAAAGTTGGAGTGTTATGGTAAAGTTATATAAGGCATTGGTGAGGCCGAATTTGGAGTATTGTGTACAGTTTTGGTCACTTAGTTACAGGAAGGATGTAAATAAGGTTGAAAGAGTGCAGAGAAGGTTCACAAGGATGTTGTCGGAACTTGAGAAGCTGAGTTACAGAGAGAGATTGAATACGTTGAACTTTATTCCCTGGAGCGTAGAAGATTGAGGGGAGATTTGATAGAGGTGTATAAGATTTTGATGGGTATAGATAGAGTGAATGCAAGCAGGCTTTTTCCGCTGAGGCTAGGGGAGAAAACAACCAGAGGGCATGGGTTAAGGGTGAAAGGAGAAAAGTTTAAAGGGAACATTAGGGGGTGGGGGGACTGGGGGGCGGGGGGGGGGGCGTCTTCACGCAGAGAGTGGTGGGAGTGTGGAATGAGCTGCCGGATAAAGTAGTAAATGCTTTTAACATGTAAGAAAAACTTGGACGGGTTCATGGATGAGAGGGGTGTGGAGGGATATGGTCCACGTGCAGGTCAGTGAGACTAGGCAAAAAATGGTTCGGCACAGACAAGAAGGGCCAAAATGCCTGTTTCTGAGCTGTAATTTTCTATGGTTCTATGGTTAATTGTTGACGTCTTGCTTGGCGGACCTTCATATAATTTCATGTTCACAATTTTAACGGTGCAGCAAAAGAAAATAATTAAATGTACGCATCGCAGTCATGGGATTGGCAACAAATCGGGGAGCAAAGTATGGTCTGCATTTTCACCTACCTGTTACATGTACATGCACTGTGTTGCTGCTCGTTAAATTGGAAATTGGTGCTGATCTGTGTGGTTGGTAGTGAAACATGTAATCGCCATCTTCACTGACATCCACATCCAGGAGAGTGAACGTAATGCTCGCTGTTCCATTTTGAGCATATTGTGTAGCAATTGGATGAACTTCACCAGCTTTCATCAGAAAAAAGCTACTTCCGGCGTAAATATTCAACGCCCTACAGGTCAAACTTATTCTTTCTCCTGCAATGAAGAAAGGAGATGTACTTTCCAAAGACAAAATGGGCTGAAACGGTTGATCTGTAAATAAAATCAGCACCAATAGAATGAAGACAAGCTTTTCAGAAGATAGAGCCGTATTTCGATTAGGAATTGAGGAGCAGAGATTCCAATCTCCAGTCAACCTTTTCCCCATTGTGTCACTTTCTGCGATGGACTTTATTTTACCATTAACTCGTATTTCACCAACAGTCCCTATCGGGCACATGCAATTAATTAATAGTGATCAACAAATAATTTAACTGATGATGCCAGAGATTCAGATAATGGACTTGGCCGATAATAATATCGGAAAAACCCTGACAGCATTTTCAAGGATAAATTGTGGTAGAACTTAGATATATTAATGGACTTCACACTTCGGGCACAAGTTAAACATTGCGTTTTTACTTTGTTTCCCCCTAAAAATCTGGACATCACTTCGTTGCTATTCTGCCCAGAGAAGGATGTTACTTTAAAAACTCTGGTGAAACCATTGCATTTTTCGATTGTATAGCAGCAATATTCAGGGTTTCAACGGGAACTCCATGAAGAAAACGTCACACAACGAGCCTTGGCAATACATTCAACCAACCCCGCCGCCCCATTCCCCTGTACCTCCAGATAATTTCTCCACTTTGAAGATGAGCTTCAGAATCGTTAATAATTTCCGTTTTCTGGTAATTTATGTGAAATAAACTTTATATGTTGTCGAACAATTCATTGAATTCTTTCTTTGGGTCACCAGCTCTGTAACAGCACTATGGGTCCACCTGCACTCCACGGACTGCAGCCCTTCAGCATGGTAGCTTGGAATCACTTCCCGAAGAGGCAAATAAGCATTGGCAATAATTGCATACCTCGCCAGAAATGCAAAGGTCTCATGCTTCATTTGCAACAAAATCAATGGAAAACCAATGGTACCTCTGCAAACGACAGATGCATCTTCTTTGTGGTTGCAATTGTGCTGACCCAATGCATTTGTTTGGCATTCCCATAGGTTTCCTTCTGACCCATTGCACTGAACATCATCAAGCCAGGTGTGCGAGTTCCCAGCCCCAAACTTGGCTTTTCCAGAGACAGAGTCAGCAAAGCCACAATGCAGCTGTGCGCAGACAACTTCAGCGTCGGATATGTCCCAGTTATCATCACACACTGTTCCCCAGGTTCCGTTGTAATATATCTCCAATGTTCCGGAACAGTTATTTTCCCCATTCATCAGCCTGGCTTGAATTTGCTCTACAGGAGGTAACAGGATTTTTGTAGATCAAGTCAGACACATTTGTACAAACCTTGTGAAGGGAAGAGCACAAGGCTGTGAGCAGGAAAATAATGGAAACAAGTTGGACGAAGTTTGGCTCACACTCTACTTTGGCTGGTGCATCAAACAGGACGATTGGTAAAGGATCACCATTGTATGGACCACCTCGGGTTCCGTCATATTTGTTAATAAACTAAGTGCTACACATGTCACATATGGGCAAACCGCAATGATAACAAATGTATTTGGTAGTCGATAAAAATCTCTTTCAGGAGCAACCATCACATTTTAAGACCAATGCACATCAAAAGGACAATTGCGTTATAGTAGGCACTGTTATAAAAGCTCCTCGCAGTCCCCAAAATCTTAAACAAACACACCACACACACACTCACAATGACACACTGACAAAGACTCTCATTGAATCATTCAATCACTCGCTATCTCTCAGTTTCGCTCTTCGACACATACACTTGTACAATAACACTGACACATTACCTTACACTGTCACTCAAACACGTATCATTATTCGCTCTTTAATCTCTCTCACAGACACCCACACTCAGTCATATGGACACTAGAATTGAAAATCTCATTCGACATCTCTCTCACTCACACCAATACACGAACACCCAACCCCCCCCCCCCCCCCCCCCTCACACACACACAGACAGAAATATTGCATGCACACACAAAGACTCACAACGCCAGCACCATTACAGCTTACTGGACATTCATATGTTTTATCTTCCTGCATATTGTTTTTATTCGCGTGAAGATGAAGTAAATCTTAACGTTGCAATTTTCCCTGTCGGTAGTACCATGAATTTGTACTTGATCATTAAGTAGACACTCGTAAAGACGGTCTATCACTCAAGCCAGCCTCCCATCCATGGACATTGTCTACACTTCCCGCTGTGTCGGAAAAGCAGCCAATATAATCAAAGATCCCATCCACTCCCCACTTACTTTCTTGCACCTTTTTCCATCGGGGAAAAAAGATATAACGTTTTGAGGACACGTACCAATCGATTCAAAAACAACTTCTTCCCTGCTACCGTCAGACCTTTGAATGGACCAACCTCGCAATAAGACAATCTTTCACTACAGCCTAGCTATGACTCTAACATTACTTTCTAAACTCTATTCTTTCCTTCCATATCTACTGTATGCTTTATCTATACAACACGCAAGAAGCAATACTTTTCGCAGTATACAATGCATGTTACAATAATGAATCAAATCAAATAAAATAAAACCTATGATTTGCAGATGTTCTTATGTATCAGCCAGGCAGCGTACTTTAATGACTATCGCCCGGTGGCTCTCACATCCATCATTATGAGGTGCTTCGTAAGGTTAGTCATGGCACAGAATAACTCTGCCTGGATCCACTATAGTTTGCTAATCACCGCAAAAGGTCCACAACATAGGCCATCTGCCTGGCCCTACACTCAACGTTGGAACACCTGGTTAACAAAGACACGTATTCAGACTCCTAATTATTGACTGCAGCTCAGCCTTTGACATCATTATTCCTTCAAAACTCATCTCCAAACGCCGTGGCCAAGTACTCGGCCCCTTTCTCTGCGATTGCAGCCTGGACTTCCTAACCCACAAATCACAAGTAGCAAGCACAGGCAACGAATCTTTCTCCACGATTATCCTCAACACTGCTGCCCCGCGAGGCTGTGTCCTCAGACCCTTCCTCAAATACTCATACACTTATGACAGTGTGGCTAAATTCTACTCCGCCTCCATTTTCAAGTTTGCTGCTGACACCACCATAGTGGGCAGGATCTCAAACAATGATTAGACGGAGTAAAGAGTAAAATAATCTGGTGAAATGGTGTGATCAAAGTAATCTCCCCCTCAATGTCAGTGAAATGAATGAGATATTCATCAACTACAGGACGCGCAGTGAAGGCTCCTGTCTACATCAACAGGGACGAAGTGGAAATGGTCGAGAGCTTCAAGTTACGAGGCATCGAGATCACCAATAACCGGTCCTGATCCCTCCATGCCTACGTTATAGTTAGGAAAGCTATCGCCTCTGCATTCCCAGGAGGCTACGGAATTTTGGCTTGTCCGCAAACGACTCTTGCCAACTGTTACACATGCACAATAGGAGGCATTATTTCCGGATGATTCACAGATTGGTATGGCTCCTGCTGTGGCCAAGACCACAAAATATTACAAAGGGTTCTGAAAGTAGCCCAGTCCAGAACGCGAACCAGTTTCCAATCCATTGACTCTGTCTATATTTCCCGGTGCTTCGAAAAAAAAACAGCCGGCATAAACCAAGGATTCCACGCATCCCGGGCATACACTCCTTCATCTTCTTCCATCGGAAAAAAAAGATACAAAAGTCTGATGTCACGTTCCAAACCCCTCAAGAACAGTTTCTCCCTGCTGCCATCTGTCATTTGATTGGACCTACCTAATAACAAATTGATTTACGTAAATACCCTAGCTATGAATGTAGAACTAAATTCTGCACCATCTCCTTTCCTTCTCCCCGACATACACTATGAAAAAAATACTTTGTCTGTACAGCACGCAAGAACAATAACTTTCACTGCATAACAATACGTGTGACAATAACAAATCAAATCAAATCAAAATCTAACTACACCCGTGAAAGTAATTGAAACTGACTCTCCATGGTTGCAGTTGTGCTCTCCCATCGTTTTCCTTGGACACTGCATCACACTGGTTTCATTGCCATTACACCGAAGATCTGTCAACCTGAAAAATCCAGCCGCTGCTCCAATACAATCAGGTCCGGGAGCTACTTTTGCAACCCTGCAGTTCAATTGCCTACAAACGACATTTGCATCAAGCATGCCCCAACCGTCATCACAGACTGCTCCCCATTTTTCATGATAATATATTTCAACCCTTCCAGAACAAGAGCTTCTACCTTTGACCAACCTCATCGGGAGCTGATCTATAAGAAAGGAGAATGAAAACGGTGAACACTTTTATTATCTTATAAACTGCATTCTTCTGAGAGTTGGCACTTCTTCCACGGCAGAATTTATTCAGTGCCGTTCTGTAAAAGTCGGTTTCATTTTGAAATGCGACCGGAAGCTAGTCTCTCATAATCAGTGCAAACAGTAATGTATATTTATCCACGTATAGAGGAGAAACATAGAGTGATGAGAGAGAAAGAGGCAGATAAAGATCTAAAGAGAGAGAGAGACAGGTCGAGATATCGATATAGTCAAACACACAGAGAGAGATATATGGACATAAAAAAATTAACACCACAGTTCAGGTTAACACGAGTTAAGATCGAAAGAGACAGAGAGATGAACAGCGAATTAAGTGAACGAGTCGGATCGAGAGAGAGAGAGAGAGATAAAGGGACATAGGGATAGAGATCGAGATCGAAAGAGACAGGCAAACCTAGATTTTATGTTTATATGTATGTTTGTGTGTGCACACGTGTCTCTCTTTCTGTATGTCTATGTGTGTGCGGGTGTGAGTGTGAGATTGAGAAGGGGGGAAATGTGTGTGCGTTTGTGTGTGTGCGTGTGTGTGAAAGAGAGAGAGAGAGAGAGGGGGGGGGGGGGGGGAGAGAAGTAAAATGCTTTGCCTTACCTCTCAAAGGATGATCACAGCTTATTGGCTCGATGGTTGGATCTTGCTTACCTGTAACGGCAAAATGCACTGATTTACTGCTGGTTGAGTTGGTAAAAAAAAACATTTTCTTTCGTTTGATAGTGGCATGTATAACTCCCACTGCTGCTTACATCCAAATCTTGCATTAAAAAGGTAATGTTCTACGCTCCCTCTGTCGCAGTTTGTGAAGCAACTGAATATGCTTCACGAACGTTCTTCACATAAAATGTGCTCCCCGCGTAAAAGCTCAAAGCCGTGCAAGTCATCGTGATTGTGTCCCTTGTTAGGTAAGAGCCCTCTCTAACTTCCAGAGACAGGGTGGGTTGTAATGGTCGATCTGAAATCCAAAGTTACGATACATATTATGGTTCCATGAAGACGTTTGTCCGTATGTACATGGCACATTTTACATGGAAACACCATGAACTTTGTTTCTACATTGTACGATCTGCAATTCTTGACAATGTGCTTTTCGACATGCATCGTACATTTTACAGTAGGATGCAGCGTTTGAATTCAAGATGGACAAGCTTAGTTTTTTTAAAATTTTGTTTAATTTCCCCAATGTATCTCGTTCAATTGTTCAGTAGCTAATGCACAACACGCTGTCTTCCTGCAATGGAGCCCTGCGAGTTCATTTCTCAGTATTTAGCCAACCTACACCGTTAAAGTAATTTCAAATACAACATTCCGCAGATACAGGAAATCGGGAATAATAATTGCAAATACGAGACAAATCTCAGCAGGTCTGTCAGCGTCTGTGGCGAAGGAAGCAATCGACATTTCCACCATATTTTACTGTTCCTCAGGGTCACCGTAAGAGTCATGGCTATCTATGGCCAATTATAAAATAACGTCGAAATGGTTATGCCGGTTCAGTCGTGATGGGCAATCACACCTCATCCGACTGGAATCTTCCACTTGAATACCTATATATAAATGTCACCCTTCGACTCCAAAGTATCCTTGATTTCCTTCTGTCTTGATCGTCACGCCATAACTTGCTAGCACATAACAGCGCTGTCTGGAAGTACGTCAGCAGGTTCGCTGTGACAATGTCATGCCTTATAGTTTTGGTGGACCCAGTTTACCTCACTACAGTAAGATCCGCCTGTCACCCATCGAACAAATTTAACAGAGTACACCCTCTATGGAATTCAACAAATACAAGGCAGACGCCAAAACAATGGAGTTGACATTTGCCCGCTCACCGGCACATAAAGTAATATGTTGGCTTTATGGACATTTGAATTCAAACGGAAACGTAAATTTACGCGAAAAATTACTTTTCGTTTTCTTTCTTTCCTTCCTTCCTTACTTTTGCAATTTTCCTATCTTTAATGAATACATCAGCCCAGTTGTCAATTAAAAGACTACTTAACCTACCTGAACAAATTACTGAGGCATCGTATTGATGATTGCAGTTGTGCAGTCCAAGAGGTTTTTACTGACACTGCCACAAGTAGGCCTCTGAACCATTGCATTGAACGGAACTCAGCCAAATAGACGATTTGCCTTTGCCATACTTCGCGTTTCTAGGTGCAGACTCAACAAATCCACATTGTGCTTGCGTGCAGGCGACTTCACCATCCATTAAGGCCCAGTCATCATGAAAAACTGTTCCCCACATATGGTTGTAATAGATCTCCACTCTCCCGGAACAAGGACGATTCCCATTCAGGAGTCTTGCCTGAAAATTATCTGGTTGGTAAACAAAATATCGACGTAATATTAGCTGTTTGGTTGTCCAGAAAAGCCGAAGTAGTTGATGGGAGTTTTGGCATTTGGAGTAAATGATTAATGCCATATTTGATGGAAACCGAATTAGATTAGTTCGGCAAATCATTAAACTTCAACGATATGTATAACGTGTGCTAAAGAAAGATAACACAAGATCATAATCACTGCGCAAAACGATTATTTCCGCAAGGTTACTGTGTCTTTTTTGCGGGCAACAGCACGTTAACCAAAGGCTGATGTAGTGTGATGTAGTCTATCACTCTTAGAGTGATAGACTCCCGACAGTGCAGAAGGTGGCCATTCGGCCCATCGGGTCTGCACTAACCACAATCCCACAACAGGCTCTTTCTCCATAACGCCATGCATTTACTTTAGCTAGTCCCCCTGACACGAAGGGGCAATTTAGCAATCCACCTGACAGAGACTCACCTTTGGAATGTGACAGGAAACTCGAGCACCGGGAGGAAACCCACCAGAAACGGGGAGAATGTGCAAACTCAACACAGTGACCCAAGCCGGGATTGGAACCCGGGTCCTTGGTGCTGTGAGGCAGCAGTGCTCATCACTCTGCCACTGTACCTTCCATAACTGTCCAGAGCTCATCTTCCAGTTTTTACTTTCAAACTCTTTGGTGGATTGCATATATGATGCGTCATTTGCCCATTGTTTGTCACAATTGTGTGTCATCAATGGGCCTTCTTCCACGTGGAGTGCAATTACACACATCCATGTCACCAGCATATGTGCTATTGACAATCTTAAAATATTGATGTTCTACTTCCCAGATTATTTGTACAAATATCTTTGTGGTAAAGTGTGAAGCATAAGTCACTGATTTGGATATCAATGATGCTCCCTGCAACTATTTATACCGTAAGAAGGACTTGGACCAGGAACTTCCGGAGCTGAGGCAGGGACTGTGCTCACTGCAGCACAGGACCTACCGATGGCAGTATTATAGTCCCCAGACGGTCAAAAGGGAAAATTCGACTCCACTAATCGTCAAACCCATGCCAACTGAACAGTTTAAACATCACCAAATAATAGAAAATCACAGTATTACGAGCAGCTCATGCAAATGGATGCTGAACCCTTTAAGGTATAATTTTAAAAAGGAACGTGAAAGAAAAATTATGTTCGGAATGCATGGTAGACCAAACTTCACTTTGGAAACAGGGGAATGGCCTAGTTTCCAGATCCTTAGCTGTAACCCCTTTTGCCTTTGACAGGGCACGTTATGAATCTGAAAGATACTTCTATTTCAACATATGCTGCAAGACCTGCTTAGGATATTTTTTTTGTTAAATTCTAATGCAAAGAACAGTGGCAAAATTAATCTCAACCACAATTTCTTTCCATTACGAAAATACACAAATCAAGTTACTGCCTTTTGAAATAAAATACATTCCCCTTAAAACATTTCTCCCCTTTCTCCAATTCCACTGAAGGATCATCACGTGAGCGTGATATTCTCGACAATACGGCACCGAACTGTACAGTGCCAACCATGTTTCTACAAGATATTCAATCAACAATTTTAAGACAGACAAATTGACCGTGTGTTCCTCCAGTTACCCTGCCCTGTACTGATCAAATCAGGCATCCAATATGTCATTATGAAAGGACATTTCTGTAAATAATTCTCTGGGCTAGCAGATTTATAATGATGTTCGCTTATTGCATCTGTCCGAAATGAATACAATTGCATATGACAGCAGCAGTTGTCCACTCCCTAACACCGCTACTCTCACCGCCTCTAAATGCATAACTCAAGACTGAACTTATTGGACATAAACAAAAGCGAAGTAGTGTGGCTGTTGGAGATCTGAAATAAAATTTGAAAAAATGCTGGATAAAATCAGCAGGTTTGCAGCATCTGTGGAGAGAGAAACACAGTTAACGTTTCGAATCAATATGACATTTCTACCGTTCTGGAGACAGACCATGAAGAACCGTGTTTCTCTCTCCTCAGATGCGGCAAACCTGCTGAGTGTATTCAACATTTTCTGTTTTCCTTCTGTTGGGAACTGATGCCTCCATTAGCCCAGACAGCCTGAGCTATTCCGCACCTCAGTGCGAGCTCATATTGACTGCAATTCGGATGGGTAAACACCAACTACCGTGATTTTCTGCAAATTATGTGTGTTTTTAGCGCTTATTGTTCGGTCCATCATTGTGTCATTTCCCTCTCTTCCACGCTTGATGCGACATTATTCACATTGCTATGATAGATTCTGAACATTTCATTTCATTATAGTGGACGAATACTGGATCGAGCGCAGAATACATTATCCAATGTGAGCTGTGAATTGCCGTTGGTAAGTGTAGGATGACTTTATTATCATAGATATTGTAGCAGTGAACATATTGCTGATTCAGTCGTGGGTCAGTGAACGTTCACGTCTTGCTTTGCTAACTCTGATGCATTGCTGAAATTCCTTTCTCATGTTTTGGTTTTAACATGATTGTTCTATGTGAAAGTTTGATAATGTCCAATGGTTCTATTTTAAAGGACGTCGTTGCTTTGCCATATCACCCCGACATATGTGTGTGTGTGTGTGTGTGTGTGTCTATTCAACACGCAACGCCTCCACAAATCAAATTGCAATTGCAAAACAATAAGATTTAAAGAGTCACACAGTGGAGTTGTGGCTCTTTGGCCAATCATTTCTGCACCGACATGTAGGGAACATCTGACTATCTATCTAATCGCATTTACCAGCACTCTGCCAAAAAAATTGAAAGTTTTAACGTGACGAGCCCATTATAAATGACATGAAGCAACCCGCCTCCAATATACACCATTGAAGCACTTTCCAGAACGGCAACACCCTCCGTGTATTTTTTAAAAAATCTGTATCCACACAGTATTTCTTATTTTATTTTACCCTTCCTATTATCTACTTCTCAGACTGCTGACAGTGCTCTGAATTTGCTCCATGTATGATTCTGCAGATATAGGTAGTATTCCAGACCAAAATGCCAGAATTATTATTTTTTTCCTCTTTGGCCAATATTTAACTTCGTTCGTGACCGAAGAATGGTTTATGTTCATCACTTCCCAACGCACTTTATCGCTGTTATAATAATAAGATACTCATTAATCAACCCAGCAAATAAACCGAGACCAGTTTACTCGCCAGTCCTCCCGATGGACCATGGAAGTTGCAATGAACTGGATTTTCAATGCATTGCGGAGAGGCAGTCCAGCAATAGATAGAAAAGACATGAGGCAGAACGTAATCCAAAATCATTCTGATAGGGTTCGATGAATTACTGTTGGAGTGGCAAGGCTGAAACATGTATATCAACGTCCAAAGTTTGAGACAATAGCTCGTTTTTTTTTGTTCAACCATTTGTCTACCTATTCTTAATTATAAGTAATATTGGTAAATATTCCAAATCAATTGGATTATTTATGTTCAAATGCAACAAATGTGGCAATTAATATTGTGCCTTTTACCTGATGGAATTTCGAAAGAATATTTGCGTTAAAACAGGTATATTTCACCAGGACATATTGCTGAACTGACTAAAATCTTCGTCAAAATGTAGGTTTTAGTAGTTGTCTTCAATAAGAAAAGAGAGGGGTCGCGGTGTGGAAAGGGAATTTCAAAGCATGTTGCTGATTCAATCCAAGACAGATCAGCGAATGTAGAAACAAACATGTTTGCAAATGCTCAGGGATTATGAACGCAAATGTTTATTTAAGTGAACAGAACATTTGAAATTGCCTCGTGGAGCTTAAACCTTCTGTTGGTATCAAATGCATAATTGCATGCTCATCGGAGACATAGATTACATGATTTTGATAGTGTAAATCAGCAATGATGCATTAGCGACATTGCAAAACTGTATCGAGCCCAACCTGAACAAATAACTGAGGCTGCTTCTCCAGGGCTGCAATTGTGTTCTCCCAATAAATTCGTTTGGCACTGGAAGACATTCAACTCATTCCCTTTGCATTCAACGTCATCCAACCAAAAGGATCCTGTAGCCTCTCCAAACTGAGTACCTCGTGGAACTGATTCGGCGGGCCGGCAGCCTAATTGCCCACATACAACGGACGCATTTTGACGCGATTTGACAAGGGATTGTGGCCGATGCAGACTCCATGGGCCGAATGGCCTTCTTCTGTACTGTCGGAGTCGGACATTTGACTCGGAGTCGGAGTCGATGATACAGACGCCGCCCAAATTAATTTCGTGCAGTTTCTTCAGATCGTCTTGTGACGAGTTCACAAACAGAAAATTTGGAGAAAAAGATCAGAATTGAGGGAGCCAGATGAAGCAATTGAAATTAGCTCATCTGATACGATTTTCTACATACTCACTGCAGAGGGAGCAAGTCATGTTAAACAGACTCGCCTCAAACTGGCTGACTCAGCTATAGTGAAATGGTCCAAATTATGCCAAGCGTTTCGGACTGCCTTTACAACACTGAAAGTTCAGTGCATTCTTAAAAGTTATTTTGTCATGGATAAGATCCCGATGAGAAAGTTGAGAGCACGGCATGTGAGCACCAATGACACACATGCAGACGCATAATAAATTGCACTGCCTCGTGAATACAGGAAGGGGATTCTCAGATTCATCACGAGAAAGCATTGAGGTACGCTTTGGTATGAGTGAAAATAAAGCAAAGGTAGTTAGAAACGTTTCCACTGGCTTGGATTACAGAGAGATATGGCCACTTTACACAAGTATTGCCACATTTGTCACGTAGTGAGGAAACCCCAAGCTCTAATTAAACCAGCGCCTTCCATTCCTATCGAAGCGTCTCAAGAAACGGTTCACGAGTTTGTATTGATTGTGTGAGTCTCTTACGGATAAAAGCACAACAGCATTCAATATCTGTTGACTATTGTGGACATGTCCACTAAATCCAAACAATCCATCACCTCAGACGAAGTTCAGCTCAGGGACTGGCAGAACAATTGACCATTATTGTATTCTATAGTCTATAGTTGTTACAAAACTGGAATCGCGTGAGCAAATTTGATATAATGCTAACTAATTCTGAAGAAGAGGGCATATCTATGGGATATTGCTTTCAAATTGGAACAACAGAAATAGATAGCTGTTAAGAAATATACTGTGACAGTTTTAAGTCTTGCAATTGCTCAAAGTTATACTGGTTCTTTTGTTACATTCTAACTGCGTTCTTGAAGAAACTTTGTTTGATGAGAGCTTCCCACGAAGCCACTTGAATCATATCAATGCCAACTCAAATGTAAAACTTAGATCCTAGGATAACTTCAAAATAGACACGAGGAGTTTCTGGCCGTGGCCTTAAAATTGACGAAATCAAGTAACATTAACAGTTCAGCGTAGTAGAAATTTTCACATGCATGATGGGCCAGATTGTCACGTTCTTTTTTTCCTGCGTCCATTATATAGTAGGTGCTTAGCCTCAGGTTCATAAAATTGACATTCATCACTCCTAGCAGGAAGCCCCGAATCACTTTGACTGTGAATACTGTGATGCAACAGAAAAATAAAAATAGAGAAAAATATGACATTGGTTCATGTCAAATATAATGTCATTAGCGTCTTCAGTTGCATAACTTACATCTAAAAATCTGGAATTTTGTCCTCTACAACAAGCTTCAACAAGTCATATGAAAGGCATAGATAGGGTGAACGGTGGGAAGCTTTTCCCCGGGTCGGTGGTGACATTCACGAGGGGTCATAGGTTCAAGGTGAAGGGGGGGAGGTTTAACACAGATATCAGAAGGACATATTTTACACAGAGGGTCGTGGGGGCCTGGAATGTGTTGCCGGGCAAGGTGGTGGAGGCGGACACACTGGGAACGTTTAAGACTTATCTAGACAGCTATATGAACGGAGTGGGAATGGAGGGATACAAAAGAGTGGTCTAGTTTGGACCAGGGAGCGGCGCGGGCTAATTGTTCCTTGTTTCTCGTTTTAAGGCTTAATTCTATGATGTTCGTGGAAGTGGAAATTACTAGGGTTGGGAAGCATTTTCCGATCAGGACCATTGTGATCTCCTGGACTCGTTTCGATCGCCTCAGGGGGTCGGAGAGGAATTTCCCAGATTTTTTTTCCCCATATTGGCCCTGGGGTTTTTCACTCTGGGTTTTCGCCTCTCCCTGGAGATCACATGGTCTGGAATGGGGGGGTGGGGGTGAGTTAATAGGTTGTAATGAACAAAGCATCGTAGCTGTGAGGGACAGCTCGGTGGATAGGATATTGGTATGTAGATAGGCTAGAAAATTGGGCGGGGATCCTGGATTCAGGATTCATTCCTGGACCGGGGAGCGGCGCGGGCTTGGAGGGCCGAAGGGCCTGTTCCTGTGCTGTATTGTTCTTTGTTCTTTGTAAGTCAATTTGGAATTCAGCATCTTTTTTATAGAAGAAATGTTCATGGGTCATAAAATTTTAAAGAAAATTGATAGCTAGCTCTGGCGCAGCAAATATTAATAAAATAATATACAAAAGCATTAGATGCAAGGCTTGAAATAAATTTGACTTCCACGATACTATACATAGTTTATTTTTCTCTCATAAATAGCACACATTAAGTTCACTAAAAAATGCTTGAGGAAGTGTATATTGATGACAAGCAGTGGTGGATTTTTTTAACAGTTGTTCTAAATGCAACAATTGAAAAGAGGTTGCGATTTTTCTTTAAAAAATGTCATTTCGCTTTCAGCGATAGGGGTGTACAAATCAACCCGGCCATTTGCAACGAACAACAATGGTGCAAGGATTGTAAAAGATCTGTTACAAAATAACATAACATTCCACGCTGCATGCTAAAGGTCAACAGATTTGAGAAGTCAAAGGAATGCTTTACAATTACAGAATCATATAATGTACCAACTATTATTTAACCTTCTGTGTTTTACAGGGATTTACGAGATAAATCCATGAACGGATCTGTGATTTCACATGAATATTCCACCACCTTTGAATATAAGGTGCTATCAGTTTGAAGAATAGCTGAAAACTGTAAAACTCGTGTATTACTATCATGATATACTGCAATTATTAATATTTGTTTGTTGTTCAATTGGAAATCAAAACTGGCGTTTGCAATGCGATGGAATTAAGAAAAATCATGTTGTTCATTGTTACCACCCAATTGTTTGTCTTTGAAAATACGATATTAGGGAACAAGCCCAACTGATAATAATGTGCTATTTCTTCTCGTTGTCTACAGGGCATTATCACCCAGCGGCTCTCGTGCGCCTTGTGTTGAGCATATTGGTGTTCACCATCATGGTGATAATCATTATTGAACATGTTTGTGAATGTCAAGCTTGCAGAAGGTATGTCACAAAAATAGAATCTTAGTTGCTTCTCTCCGCAATCGTAGAATTGCGTGGAAAGTAAACGGAAACTAGTTCTTCCCGTTCTAATTCAGGAAACGGCAGATAACTGCTGAAAAGGAGTGAAGGCCTTACCAATCAATCTAATCAACTTCTTAACTACTGCACTAATGAATAAAAAATCCAATTTGAAGAAGGAATCTTGCGTCAGCTCTCTTAGGTTTTGCTTGATGCTGGGATAAATATCAACGGGGACAGGCAACAGATCAAAAAGTTAAGATTGTCTTACTGTACGTTAATTAAATGTAGTCTCGCTTTAAGCTGGAAAATAAAAGTGATACTCAATAGCCTGAGGTTAATTCAATCACTACACATCTTATTCTGCGTCAGTCTAATGTGCGTATAACAGGGCGGCCAATGGTTTGTCTTCACCAACTTGGACATTGGAGCAGTAAATGCTGTTACAGCTCAGCGGGTCAGTCACAATTTAAGCGTTGAACAGAAGTGTTAGCCATTGACATTTTTTAGATTTATTAGAATGCGATAATGCCTATGAAGGAGCACAATGTACGATTTCGATGACCTCGGTTTGTTTGCCACATTTGCCTCTTTGAATTACTCACATAACCTGTAAAATAGAGGCAAGAAACTAATTCTGGCTAAGAGGGCGCTACGACCTATGTCGAGGAACTGCAAATAGGTGCGAGGCATGAATGATTGAATCTCACATGGTAATCTGACACAGGAGTAAGAGCATCACAGTGGACCGATTTCAGAAACGAACTTTGTTTTATGATAACTCATCAAATGATTAACATATGAACAAAGATTAAGGATTTGAGTCCCAGCTATACAAGCTGTGGCCTCTCACAAACCAGGGTTGATATTTCTTTTGTGTGCCAACACATGTCAAGAAAAGTTTCACATCTTCCTTGCATTTGCGTGGAACCATTCAAGCTCTTATTCTCCACTATGTATTTCTTACATTGCTATTCGTACTGCTCGCCTAGAAATATGCAATTTGAATTAATTGTGTCCAAATAATCAAACTCATAGTGAATCATTCACTAAGCGGCACTCAAATGAATTTGCCAGATAAATATAAAGAATGTAGTCGTACACGAGACTTGTTCCAATCGCTGGCGCACCTGTGTAAACAACGTTTCTTTCTCTTAATGAGCCGAACAGTTAGATAATCGAAAGTATCAGGACGTCAAACGGCAAACTATTTTTCTTGACAGTCCTGAAATCATAGACCTTTAAACCTACCACAGATGAAGGATGATTTAGAAAAGTCAGATATGCTCGACATGAAGGGCAGAGAGAAGTAATGAAAAGTTAAAAAGAAAGGTCTGAATCGATCAATACACAACTATTGGCATTCAATATTGTGGTGTTTTTAAAGTGCTGACTTGCAAACGACAAAGGTACAAATGAAACAAGAAATTATTGGAAATGAGTTTACTTGACAGACTATTGGGATAGATTGCCCGTTTTCCCGTGCAAGTTAGATGACGCTTACTATAAGTCACAAGATCTGAATCTGAAACTGACCTGCCTCCAACTAAAAGCCACAATGAATGCACAACAATACTCCCTACAACAAAACACGGAATGCTAGCTCACAGGTGTAGTACGTATTCAGGAAGGCGAATGGAATTTTGGCCCTATTTCAAGGGCGTTAAAGTATAAGAGGAGGGAAGTGTTGCTGCAACTGTACAGGTACTGTTGAGCCCACATCTGGAGTAGTATATGCAGTTTTCGTCCCGGTGTGAAAGGAAATATGTTATTTCACTGGCGGTAGTTCAGAAAAGATTACTCTGATAGTCCGCCGTATAGAGGGATTTTCTGATGAGGAAAGGTTGAACAGGCTTGGAATCAACTTCTGGTAATTCAGAAGGATCAGAGTTGATCAAATTGAAATAAATAGGATTCTTAACGGGATTAACAGGGTAAATGCCGAGAGCATATTTCCCTTCATAAGAGAGCGCGGAACCAGAGCGCCGAGCCTCAGAATAATTCGGTACCCATTTAACATTAGGATTAAGATTAATTTCTTCTCTTTGAGGGTCATGCGTCATTGGAACCATTTGTCTCTGAGAGATGTGGGAGCAGCGACCATGCGTATATTTACCGTTGAAATAGATAGATTTTCGATCAGAAAGGGACTCCAGTCCTTCGAGGAAAGGGGAGGAAAGTGACTGCGAAGAATGTCGGATCAATCATGATCCAATTGAATGGCGGAGCATGCTTGAGGACCGAGCGACGGACTCGGATTTATTTTCCTTATGGCCTTATTATATTATGGCAACAGCAATGCCCGTCACATGACTGGTGTTGCGGTGCAATGAAATGTAATTCGAAACGCGGTTCGGGGAGACAAACTGCAGTTGAAGACGTGGGGCAGGATGTATTTTTTAATGGGTTATGACAACTTTCCGGAAAAAATACTGAAGTCGTGTGCTCCCAAAATTGCCGCTCCCCAGGCATATGCAGCATTGGCAGGAACAAAGAACGTGGAAGTTTTCAGAGGCATTTTCTGCACAAAAAGCAGGACAAATCTAACCTCACCCAATGCTGCACCATCGGTCTATTCTCGATCATCAGTTAAGGAACGGACGGGGTCATCGACAGAGCTATCAAGCAAGACCTGCTCAGCAATAATCTGCTCAGTGACGCCCACTTTGGGTTTCACTGGGATCAGTCTGCTCCTGATCACATTACGGCCTTGGTTCAAACATGGAAAAACGAGCTGAATTCCAGATGTGAGGTGAGAGTGGCAGACCCTGCTAGCAGGACCGCATTCGGCTGAGTATAACATCAAAAGGCCCTCGCAAAACTGGAATCAATGGGTCTCCAACTCGCTGGTTGGATTCATACTTGCCACATAAGAAGTTGGTTGTGGTTGTTTGGCGGGAGGAGGGGGTGGGGCATTGGGCGGTCATCTCAGCTTCAGGACATCTATGCTGGTGTCCCCCAGGATACTGTCCCAGGCTCAACCATCTTCAGCTGCTTCATGAATCACCTTTCCTCCGTCATAAGATCAGATGTGGGGATACTTCCCAAAGATTGTGCAATGTTCAGCGCTGTTCATGACTCCTCAGACACTGTACGAGTCCATGTTCAAATGCAACATGATCTGGACAGTGTCCAGGCTTGGGCTGACAAGTGCCAAGTAATATTCACGCCACACAAGGCAAGCAATGACCATCACCAATATGAAACACTAAAAGCGACGCCCTGCCATTCAGTGATGTTCGCATCACTGAATCTCCTACTGGCAATATCCTAAGGGTTGCCATTGACCAGAAACTCAACTGGACACAACATATAAATACAGTTGCTAAAAAGGCAGGTCAGAGGCTAACGACACTGAGGCGAGTAACTCACCTCCTGACTCGCAAACGCCTTAGGAAGTTTAACAACACCAGGTTAAAGTCAAACCTGGTGTTGTTAAACTTCTTACTGTGTTTACCCCAGTCCAACGCCGGCATCTCCACATCTCAAACGCCTAGCCAGGATGCAGAAAGGACAAGCCAGGAGTGTGGTGGAATACTCCGCACTTGCCTGGATGGATGCGGCTACAACAACACTCAAGATGTTGCAACATTCTGGGCAAATTACCCCGCTTGATTGGCACCACATACCCAAACATCCACTCCCTCCACCACTTGCACTCAGTCTCAGGATTGTGTACTATCCACAACATGGGCTGCAGAAACTCACCAAAGATCCTGAGGCAGCACCTTCCATCCCACGACCACCTCCATCTAGAAGAACTCAGAGAAGTGCCGCCACTTTCAACGCCTATCGTTTGATCACGTTCGCTACAACTGTGGGTGGAACTGTGGCACAGTGCTTAGCACTGCTTGCTTAGTGCCAGGGACCTGGGTTCAACTTTGAGCTTTAATAACTGCCTGTGCAGATACTGCACGTTCTCCCTATGTCAGCGTGGTTTACTTCCGCGTGCTCCGGTTTGTACCCGCAGTCCGAAATATGTGCTGGTTAGGCGCGTTGAACATGCTAATTGTTCGCTCAGTGTACGCGAACAGGCGCCGGAATATGGCGACCATCGGATTTTCACTGAAAATTGATTGCAGTGTTAATGTAAGCCTACTTCTGACACTAGTAAATAATTGAACTGAAAAATAAACTAAAAAGTTCTATCAAAATCTTTGCTGAAAACATTCGATGTGCTGGTCTCCACTTTTTATTCTGTTTAAATCACCGTCCACACAGCATCAGACACGTGGGTTCGATTCCTGCCTAGGGAATTTGTCTATTTGGACTTGGCACGTTTTTCCCGTGTCTGCATGGGTTTCGTCCAATTGCTCCGAATTCCATCCATAGTCCAAAAATGAGCAGATTAGGTAGATTGGCCATGTTGAATGCACGGGGTAACAGGGACAGTGTGGGATGGTGAGCCTGGATATGCTGCTCTTTCGGAGAGTCAGAACAGACTCGATCTGCAGAACGGTCGCCTTCTGCACTGTAAGGACTCTTTGATAACTTGATATTTTAAATGCCAATGACCGTGGCATTTATTCTGCAGAATGATTCATTGCAGGTCTGCTTTTTTTTGCTGCACAGATAACGTCACGAATAGCAGGAACTGTTGTCAGGTTGAACGTTGCAGAAAGGGAAGTGGTGAGAGAACAGTTAGCCAGCATACATATATCTTACTTTGCTCCCAACTTTTCCTGAATCTATCTCTATATGTTTAACCCATTGCCAATACAGCTGTCATTGTATGAATGAGCATCTAGTTATTCACAGCTTTTTAACTAGACAATATTATTCTCCACGTGTCTGCGTGGATTTCCTCCGGGTGCTCCAGTTTCCTCCCACAGTCCAGTGGCCTGCAGTGTATGTTGATTGGTGACGCTAAATTGCCCCTTAGCTTCAGGGGGATGAGCAAAGTAAATACGTGGATTTTACAGGGACAAAGTCTGGGTGGGATTGTTGATTGTGCAGGCTCGATAGTCCGAATGGCCTCATTCTGTAATGAAGGAAGTCTATGATTCTAACCTACGAACCCCCGTTAACCAATGCGCCTGCGCCGCTCTGCAATTCATTTTTATACATCCCATTATTTTAATCTAACGTATGGCTTCGGTATAAGTAGTTATTAGGCTCACTAAATTCGAATGAAATTGAGGGTTGACGTTGCCGGATATCTAACTGAAAATTAGCACCATTTTATCTTTCACTGGAGGCAATGCAGACTGATGTTCTCGAGGAATTAAGGGCTATGGGGAGAGAGCGGGTAAATGGAGTTGAAATCAACCATGATTGAATGGTGGAGTGGACTCGATGGGCCGAATGGCCTTACTTCCGCTCCTATGTCTTATGGTCTTATGGTCTTATTTGACAATGGTACAGTAAGACTCGGCTCTTCGGTTCACCACATGCTTAACACAGGGAAATTCAAAATGAAATTAGCAAAACGAACTTGCGAGGCCATAACACCACATCCATACCACCAAATCATCTATTACAGGGAATTGGACTGCATTCTTTAAACAGAAGTCCTGGAAGCAGATTCTATTGTAAATTACAAACTGTAGTTGGATAGACTTTTGGAAAGTGAAGAACTTTCCTAATTATTCAGAAGGATCCGTTGAGAGGCATGAATTGATGAGCGGTTAGTATGGGCGATTACCCGAAAATTGTCGTTCTCTGCTCCATGTTCCACAGAATCTGAGAGGAACGGAGATTCCCCAACACAAGGTGGTAATCCAGCAGATTTGTTGTGAGTTTAATATCAATTTCACCCAATTATTATTATTATTAGTAGTATGGCTTAGTAACTGGGATATTCCATGCAAACTGTGAAGTCGGATTTTACTCCGACCAGTGAAGGTCAGGGATATTACTTACAAGAAGATATTTCGTAATATATTATTAGAATTTACAATGCGTCACGCTAGTGCAGCATTCGAACTGTCGACTGTGACAAGTGTTCGGTGCTGGATATTATTTCCTGTTCTTGACCTGAGCTCCCTCAACTGCACCTCCCTGACTGATGCAGAGAAAAGGAAGCAGTGGATGTAACCCAGTTAAAATATGGGCCAGTTGCCCGCACTATCATTTCACATAATTTTCCCATGCACATGAAGCACTGTAATCCTGCAATTAGCGACTGTGGAACTATAAGGGCACTTTAAAGCTGGCAAAACGTCTTGCAGCAGCATGACTAAGTGTCAATACAGTAGCATAAAAATATGAAGTAACCAGTACGTCCTTGCGACACGAGCTCTGTTGCTTCAATTTCCCGGTTGACTGTGTCATTTGCAGAAGCGACACTCATCAGAATAGTTGGCATTTCTCTGCTCCGGGAAAACTCTGCGTTTGACTCTCAATCTCACTGGTAAGCATTCTGTTGATTAAACATTACTTGTGCGATTCATTCTTTCTACAACGTGTCGTATTATTTTCGGTAAAAAAAATAACCGCTTTGGCAATGCGTGCTCGGCCGCTTAGCAAAGAAGTGTCAGATGTGATGCATACCTACGCCACTTGATTGTTTCATCACGTCCGCATTAGGAAAGGTGCTTTACCATTCTCTGATATAATCCCTTGAATTCTGTAATTTCTTTTGTAGGTTTTAAACTTTGCTTCTTAACTGACGTTTTGTTAAATTAAATGGCAGAAAGACAGAATTGTCCTATATTAAAATCCACACCCATTTTGCTGATTCACAGAATTCCCCCAGTGCAGAAGGGGCCCATTGGCCCATCCAACCTGAACCGGTCCTCCAAGAGCATGACACCCTGGCCCACTCCCCCGCCCCATTTCCGCCACCACGCGCATCCAATTAGCATGGCCATTCTTCTTAATTGCACATCGTGGGACAGTGGGATCAAACCCAAGCACAAAGTCAGCCAAGGCCGTAATTGAATCCATGCACAGTGAGGCTATGCTAACGTGGCTGCCAATCATTGACGCTAACAGCAGAAGGAAAATGCTAGGGAGAAGAAATGATAGCACAGATGCATTTGCCTGTGTTCACTCATGTTTAAAAGTTCCATCTGACAACTATTTCCTAATTCTATTTGCTGTTGCCTTATTGTTTCCGATCAAGTCCCTAGTGCGGCTTACTGAATTCTCATGACAAAGTTACAAAACAGTTGTTAACTATCAGATTCGAATCGATTAAGGCCTAACATTTTTTTTAAAAATTAAGTTTTAGAATGCTGACGGCCACTTTTAATATAAACTGATGTTTTGCCATACTCAAATACATAGTGAGAATTCGCATAATAACAAATTTATTGCAAAATCGATTGTTTTTGGAACATGTCGTCGGATCATGGATAGGGTATTCGGCCCTCGACGCTGCTACGCCATTCATTAAGGCTATGGCTGATCGGGTCTGAACATTTTCAACTCCACTTTACTGGATTATTCGCATAACCGATTACTGATTGAATGTACGTCTGTATCGCTTAGTCATACTTTGCGACTCAGCATTTACAGGCTCAACCTACTCTACCTCTACACATTAGAAATCCCTCCTCACCCCAGATCAATATAGTCATTCTTATTAGGACTGTCACTAATGCCAGAACAGATTTGCTCATCAGTGGACTCACACTTTTCAAAGAAAACCTCCGGGTGTGGTCTTACCAGTACCTTGCATATTACTGAAATTTCTCCGTGTTTATTTCCCATTCATCACGGTCTAAAGCCCAAAATTCAATTTCCTTCCCTATTGCTTGCTGAATTTGCATGCCACCTTTACCTGATGTATGCTGGTTCCCTATGAGCCACAATCATCTGCGTTATTTATCCATTTAAATAATATGCAGCTCCTTTAGTGTTCCGATCAAAGTGGATATCGTCATATCTACCTCCACTACTTTTCACCGGTAATGTTTTGCTCTCTCACTGAACATGTCCATAGCACTCTGTGGACTGCTGGAGTCACTCTCACCAGTTGTCCTCTTACCAAGTATTGTGTCATCCGAAAACTTGACAATGAGCATTCACTTCCCTCCTACAAGTCACTAATATATAGAGTAATTAATTGTGCCCCTAGCTGTGATCTCATGGCACTCCACAAGTTACAGGATGCCATGCTGGAAATGTCGCATCAATCCTAACTCTATATCTTATTTTAGTTAGCCAATCCTCTACTTATGCTAATATACCACCACAACACAGTGGGCTAAAAACTTATTAAGTAGCCCATTTGTGTTGAAGATTTTCAAATACTTTATGCAAATCCAAGTGTCTTACCTCTACTGGCCCCCCTCTTTCTATTCTGTCCATTGACACTTCACTGAATTGGAATGAGGTTATCAGGCATGACTTCTTCTGGATAGGACCATGCCTACATTATTGATATTGATAGGTTCTTCGAAATGCTCTGCTATTGTGGCCTGTATATTGGACTCTAATGTATTCCTAATGGCAAATACTAAGCTTATGAACCTATTTTTACCCTTTCTTCTCTTTTTTCCCTTTCATCACAGGAAATAGCTGAGATCAAAACATCTGGTTTCAGGAACAAATTGGATATAACTCTTGAGGCTGAAGGGATCAAGGGATAGGGGATAAGCGGTGATCAGGGTATTGAATTTGATGATCAGCCATAAATCATAATGAAAGGCAGAGCAGACTCGAAGGGCCGAATGACCTATTCATGCTTCTAGGTTTTATTTCCATGATTCTTCCTTTTTAAATAAGGGTGTTACATTGGCAGTTTTCCGATCTTCTGATAATTTTCCAGAACTTAATTATTCTTGGAACTTTGGAACCAGTGCATACACTGTCCCTTGAGCTGTTCCTCTAAGTATTGTATGGTGCAACCCATTGGATCCAAGGTGTTTAATGCCCTTTATCCCCATTAGTTTTCCAAATATTTTTTTCTGTCATGATAGTTATTGAATTTAGTCCCCTCCCCCTCCCACCCTTTGCCCATGGTTATTTAGCATTTTTGAAATGTTACTATTGTCTTCTACCCTGTATCCTGGTTCGCCATTAATGTTTTCGACTCTTAATTTCTTTGGGGCCTCTGTTCACTTTCGCCGTGGTCTTCCTTTTTTCCAACATTTCTATAGCACTGGATACTTTATCCTAATTGTTAATCAGCTCCTGTTTCATGGCTTCTTGTCCCTTTTTTCTTTTAGAGCCTGTCATATTGTGTGTATTTTTTCTTTCGATTTAATACCAGTTTTCCCTTCCTTCGCATAGGTATGGTTGATTGTTGTGAGTCATAAACTATATTGTCAAAAGTCTGACATTACTGATCAACAATTTTGGCAGTCCATCCAAGTTAACTTTGCTCCCAATACTTCGTAATTGCCCATATGTAAAATTGCCAGTTTTATTTTCATCTGGTATTCTCACTATCAAAATGAATGATAAATTCTGTCATATACGGCCACTGTTTTTTTTTCGGGTATTTTTAATTCTAAGGTTGTTTATTAAACCTGACATCTTGTAGATTATCACTTCCAAAGCAGCCTGATCCCTGGATAGAAGCGTGACATATTGTTCCAGCTAACGGTCCTGTATATACTCTATGGGGCATTGTCTGTGGCAACTGCTGCAAATTTGGTTTTCCCAATGCATATGACTATTAAAGCAAACATGATAAAACCTTTTTCATCATGCATTATTTGTCTCCTGATTTATTTTCCATCCTACTATATAGCCATTATGAGGGACTATAAAATATTCCGATCAGTGCCTTCTTCATTTTGCTATTTCTGAACTGCGCCCATATGGATTCTACTTCTTCTGATCTAACATTGTTTCCTACCACCGTAGTCATTGCATCTTGTACTGTAGACCAGCCTCTAATTCCTGGCTGCCCTCAGGAAAACTCACATAAGGCTGAATATATATATATCTCAGTTACCATCCCTTTGCCATCACGTCCTTTTAATGACTCTAAGATTGTACACTTTAAATTCAACTTGTGATTTTACTTCATTTATTTTGTTTCAAATGCTAATTGTGTTGAAGTAAAATGTCATTTGTTTTGACTTTGTAACATTTCTGCATCCTTTAACGCTCTGTATTGCAGTTGTGGTTTAAGCATTCGGCCCTTTCCTGTCACACTGTCGATTGTCAGAAAAAGACATCGGTACCCTTTAGGGAAGGAAATCTGTTGTCAATACCTGCTCTGATCTGCATATGACACCAGAGCCACAGCAAGGTGGTTGACTCTCAACTGCGCTCTGAAATGGCCTCGCAAGCCATTAAGTTCAACGGCAGCTAGTGATTGGCAATAAATGCTGGCCAGCCAAAGAAGCCTATGACCCATGAATAAAAAAAATGCTAGTTTTGCACGAACCCAAACTAGTCATTGAACCACTTATTAGAATCATAGAATCCATCTCACGCAGAAGTGACCCTTCAGCTCATTGAGGCTGCACCGACTTTCTGACAGACTATCTTACCCAGGGCCTCTCCCCTGTCCCGCCCTGTAATCCCACACATTTATTTTGACCAATCCAGTTAACCTGCAGATCTCTCTATTCCGAACTATCGAATCCCATTTTGCACAGGGATCAATGAATAATTTAGCGAATATAAACTTGATGTTTCTGCTGTTTAGTTTGATGCCGAGCTCGTCAAACTCTCTATGCAGCACCTATTTCATCATTCCATCTGTGCCGTTATTTTACGATACCAGTTCGTGTTATAATTGGATAGGAGGGAATGGAACCCTAGCTCAAATGTCCATTTGTTTTTGTTAGATCAATTGTGAATTAAACGGAAGCAGAGGACCGAAAATGAGTCTTTGACAACAAATTAGTTTTTTTTATGAAACATTAAAAATGGGCTTTCGCGAATAAATCTTTACTCCTCCCCTAATGAAGCAATTATACACAAGTTTAAGGGTACTGCAGATGATAATAAGCATATGAAGCTAGAATTATCTCATCAGCAACCACAGCCAATATCTGCGGAATTTTCCATAGAATTCCATCCCACCCTCTCCCCACACCGCCTCAGATGATAGTCATATGAGACGTGATATAAGCCATTCCCAGATATAACCGTTGCAATCTTCTCTCGTGGAAATACTTTCAGGCAGCGACAAACATTCAAAAGTCCGGTTCACGAGTTCCAAAGATCCTATTGGCCAGAGGTTCCACTCCAAGTTTAACAGTAACACCGTTCCAGATTCTGAGGAAACTCTTTGCCCTGCCACACTCTAAACGACATCGTACTTACCGGGCACGTTTTAAGCATGATTCACAATTTGCAATTTGTTCATAGACGGAAAGTACAGGTAAATGAGTTTATTTCAGAAAGCTTTTCCCAGTGATGCTCACCAACCGATCTGTCCCAAATTTTCCTGGAAATCTGAGAACAAATGTGTTCTCAAGTATTCTCTGGTCACAGAGTTTCACATGATCTGATGCCGCCTTGTTGAGGCACTCTGGACTTTCCACCAGTTCCTTAATAGCCGTTCCTGTGGAACTCTAGCAACTGATCTATTAATCGATTATAAGTTTCCACCTTCAGGCAGAACTGACAGACCCATCCTTTATCTCTTCCACTTTTGACTTGCGACAAGCAGCAATGTCAGTCCCCAGTACATAATTATGAGCTGCCTTGCATAAATGAAATCCTCGACCACAGTAATGGTCATTCAGCTCACGCACCCTACAGCCACCTCTCTCATCTAAACAAGCGGAAAGAACCTCAAACCTTTGGGACAATATCAGAGGCTGACAGTCGTGCTTAACTGCTCTTTGGCCCATTTACCTGCCTCAGCTGCAGTGGCATCCTTCCCTCCTTGACCACTTTCCGAACTAGAAGGTTGTATCCTAAGGCGTGAGACCACCTCGTTGAAACAAAGTGTCCAGTTTGCTTTCTCAATACTGATGTATTGCAGTGTCAGAAGATCAGCCTCCACTCAGAAGCTCAATCTCGAAATGGCAATTTTGCATGGCTACTACATCTACGCTACACAGCGTTGGACATCGAGATGCAAGATAGCATGGCCAATCCATCTAACCTACACATCCTTGGACACTGAGGGGCAATATTGCATGGCTAGTGCACCTAATCAATACATGCTTAGACTGTAGGAAGAAACCGAAGCATCCGGAGGAAACCCACACAGACACGAGGATAATATGCACCCTCCAGTCATCCAAGGCAAGAATTGTACTCGGGGTGACGTCCCTCAAGCCATAGACACTTACTGCAGACTTCGTCGCCCTGCATATAACCAGTGTCCAGGAGACCCCACATACAACAGTCAGAAAACTTCAGATGTACTGCTATATTTTGAAGTTTTCTTAATTATTTAGTCATTATGTTCAATTATTTATTCTCTCTCAAAGAATTATTAACATTTTCACAACCGTGTACTGTTTTCAACTGTCAAAAAATAAACCATGACCATTGAGCCGATGTGAAGGGCAGCACGGTTACCACTGCTGCCTTACAGCAGTGATCCCGAGTACAATTTCTGCCTTCGGTGACTTTGTCTGGAATGTATATGTTCTCCCCGTGTCTGCGTGGGTTTGCTCCAGATGCTCTGGTTTCTTCCTACAGTCTAAAGACTGCAGGTCATGCAAAATTGCCGCTCGAGTACCAAGAATGTATCGGTTAGATGGGTTGGCCATGCTATATTTTCTCTCGATGTCCAACTAAGTGAAGAATAGATATATTAGCCATGCTGATTTGCCGCTTAAAGTGCAAAGATGTGCAGGGTAAGTGGATTGGGTAAGCTATATCCCCCTTCCTGTCTAAATATGTTAGGATAGATAGTTTGGCCGCACAATATTGCCTCTTTGTGTCAAAAGATGTGGATTGATCATGCTATATGCCCGTGGTTTCCAAGGATGTGTTGGTTCGATGGATTAGTCATTGAGATCAATTGTCGTTCCTTATTTAGACGCACATGCATGTTTTACGTTCCTTTCATTGTATGCATCGTTTTTGAATAAGCTGCTGCCTCAATGCTTTGATCCCTGACTATGTGCGCAACACAATGATCAATGTCATATGCTCACATGTATCAAGTTGACAATGAACAAATTCATGTTCAGGGGGAATGCTGTTTAACATTATTGCTGGACAGCAGAGCTCTGATATTTGTTCCTCAGTGGTAGCTTGAACAATTGTAACGCAATAATCTTATTGTTAATGACGACATTCGTGACATTTGTTCTTCATTCTTAATTGTCAGCAATTTCGGATCAAACAAATGGTGATAATTCAGTCAGGGGCATAGAACAATCGAAAAATTCCGAACGGAGCTTGACGAAGATGATTAATATCATGTTTCTTCTTGGGACTAGTGAGTATGCGTCTCTTGTCATTCATGTCTGAATCCCAGAGAATTATCAATTCATATTTCAAAAGAAACAGTTCAAAACATGCTATGAACAGGTCAATGAAAAAAAAACACATGGCTTATTTGAGAATAATTTTCACTGCGAAAATTATTAAAATTCCATGACTCAAGAGTAAAGGTCTGGGACGTGCGGAATTTCATGCCGTGAAATAGTTGGGATATTTATCATAAAGAAATGTTTTTTAATGGAGGTAAAAGTTATGTTTAGCAGGGTTTCCGATAATCCTGCAGGGCTATTGTCAGAGAAAACATCTTTGTAAATGCCTGTTGGGAGATTTCGATTTGCCATCAGCACTGTGCCTGTCACTGGCAGAAACAGCAATCGTTCATGCGTCAATCAATTATATTAAATTTAAATCGATTGATTTGGAACATTCAAGAGTTAGATGGTAATTAGGAAGAAATAATGCAGAAATCTATACGCCTTTTATTCTAACGTCTTCCTCAGGGAAAAGGCTGGAACCTGTCAATAAGGCAATATTCGGATGACATTTGGACTATCAGAATTCAGGGTTTTACATGAAATCATAGACTTGTTTGATCTAAAATGATGTCGTGTTTCAGTATAAATTATAATCAGACTTCTTTAGAAATTGAGTGCACCGAGTTTAAGGAGAAGTACATCGTGCTTGGTATTTGAAATTCCAAAACATATTTGTTGAGGACCACGTCAAAGCAAGATGGGATCAAGTTGATTTGGAGGATACATTTAGCATTGTAAAAGTCCGGGTAATGGGCATGGAAATATCGAGTGTGAATAAATTAGTCACACAGAAGTTCTGAATAGTTTCAGCAGATAGATCCCCGGGATTAAAGCACAAACTGAAAATCATATTGACTAATTGGAGCTTAAACGTATTATCGAAGACGAGAGTTGTTCTGTTTGAAACATGAAACGTGTTAAGCAGACTTGTACAGTTTCGATTCTGAGAGGATGCATTTTGCAACGCGACAGAATAAATTATCAGCAGCATAAGTGGCTCATTTTAGAAGTAGCTGAGGAAGAATTTATTCTCTTCTAAAATTGTTACTCTTTGGATATCTCTAATCTAGTGAATATCGAAGGGTTTTAAAGATGTTCATTGATTATATAGACAAGGGAGCTAATAGTTGTGTTTGATGGTGAAAGTTGGAATTAGGGTCACAAACAAGTTAGCCACTGTGGGAATTGAGTAGAGTAGTAGGCTCGATGGGGCAAATAGTCGCTCTTTTAATTTCCTACTTCTTTCCTACGGACGTGTCTGGTGGTGAAAAGTAAATTGATATAGATTAAGACTAAAACAATGCTCACTGAATGGCGCTACAAGTGGGACGACGAATAAACCGGCCAAATATATGCTTCATAACATTTGCTATTTGATAATGGGAGTAGTTCTTTTTATTATTGCTTCACAATGGATAATATTGTCCCGGATTTATTGATGCAAAGAAAAATAATGTTGTTTATATCAGTTTTCCTCGTATAGTATGATTTACGACGTTGACAGAGAGCAACTAATGTATCCCATGAGAAAGAACGGCATAATGGAGTCAAATCATGCATTGATTTTCAACGGTTTTGACAAAGAATACACGAAATAGATCCCCAATGAAACTCCATAAGAAATGTATAATAATGTGATGTTGCAACGTTAGACTGAGGTGGAAGGATAATGTGTTACAATACTGATAGATATGTACCCAAGTTAAGGACATCAAATTGACATGCAAATGAGGCACGATACAAGTGAACAATGGAACTGACACAATGACCGGAGTGGTGTCCTCCTTCTTACCAAATTGTTCCACTACCATCACCAATTCTTGTCTTGCCCCAAGCCAGACTGCAAGAGCTCATGGATTGTACTGGGTATCATTGTCGTATTGCTGCTCTGCTCACTTTACACATTTATTTTTCACAGTTAATCTCTATATGTTGATCGGAGGCCGAATATCCGGTGAGGATTTCTTAATGTAATAATATTAAGCAGTTAATTTATTTGAAAGCAACTGTACCATTTACAGCAAACTTGAGGGTTTGAGATAAAGCTGCATAGCCTCATGGCTCATTAGGGTTTTATTCGAAGAAACATCAACCGTTTCATATTTGCGCTGCTAACGCTCCCGAAACTTGTTTTTTCAAACCACAAAGACAATAGTTTGCTCCTATTTTGCACACGCTTTAAGTAAAACACAATGTTGTACAAATTGTTGAGAATGTGGCTTAGAATTTCCCATTGTTCTAAAGCTAACTGTTTACAACTTTGCAGTTGTGCATTGATTTAGGTTTGTTGAAAATTACCTCCTCTTATAGCTTTGCGTGATTATATTGAAATTAATGCATGAAGCACGGGCAATAACATTTTAAAAATAGCTTCGAATTGATTAAATTACTTCGGAAATGAACTTTCCTTTGTCCCGTATTTTCAGCTGATTTACCGCGACCAATCTTATCTCTGAATCCGCACTTCAACGTTCTCCTCGATGGAGAGAAAATAAACTTGACTTGTCACTGCCAAGTTCCCGCAGAAATGGTACGTTTCTACAGAAGCATCAGCATGTTTTCGGAAAGTGAGATAACGAAGGGATTTTCCGCGCGGCATCTGACCTTCGAGGCACTTCTGGGATATGAGGACTTTTACACATGTGAATGTATCGTTCACCGTCATGGTCAATGGGAATATTCCATAAGGAGCGAACCCTTTGAGATCCGCATTAGAGGTAAGTAACAAAAAAAAGCTATTCTGTCGGATCATCTTGATGTAATGTACGTGCTCAGTTGTCATGTTTTCGAATTGCAAGAATAATCATGGGGCGTGTTGTCACTCATATCGACAGCAAATCCAAAGGCGTTGAATTTGCATTATATCTCTGACGTCGATATAGAACGGGTCCCACGACACAGCGAAGTGAAATTGACAGTGCAAGTCTGAGTATATTTCAGCTTTATCTACCATTTTAACAACTCTTGCGTTTAACTTTTCCAGAGTGAAATGAGGTTCAGCTCTTCAGTGTCAATTGTTAAAGATACATAGTTAATACACCTCTGAAGGTGTAATGACAAACCACAAATTATAACTTACATTTCAATGCATGGAAAATGGAGATAGCTCAAAAGGAGAAATACAGTTCAGTTACGGACTCGTAGTGTGAAGCAAAAAACAAACGGACAACGTGATTGCCTGCGTACAATGTACTCCCACAGTTATCGGGAATTCGAATTGTTATCTTCCTCCATGGGGAATTTGTTTTCAGCGCAAGTGCTTAATCGAGGTCACACGGGGCAAATTTGGGAAACAGACTTGAGGGTTTTTTAAAAATGAGTTCCGTGATACATGAATTCACAATTTACTGTATGGAGCCAGGAATATTGAAACAAGTATGGTTGGGAATACAGAATCTTCGACAATACCACCAGCACTAATAACTTATGGAATTATAACGTTGTCGGCGAGATATGGGGGGACAATACGTTGGAGGAAATTATAAACAAGCATAAGAATCGTAAAATAACAACCCCGCGTGCTTTACCCCGAAGCAGCAGCAAGTGCTTCGCAGCCGCACCCCACACCCCAGCCCCCGTCCCTCTGCCTTAACTGCAGCCAGTACGATTGGCAACAGCGGTACGATTTAGCAATCATTTACATACGAACATAAGAAATAGGAGCAGGAGTAGGCCATCTAGCCCCTCGAGCCTGCCCCGCCATTCAATAAGATCATGGCTGATCTGACGTGGATCAGTACCACTTACCCGCCTGATCCCCATAACCCTTAATTCCCTTACCGATCAGGAATCCATCCATCCGCGCTTTAAACATATTCAGCGAGGTAGCCTCCACCACCTCAGTGGGCAGAGAATTCCAGAGATTCACCACCCTCTGGGAGAAGAAGTTCCTCCTCAACTCTGTCTTAAACCGACCCCCCTTTATTTTGAGGCTGTGTCCTCTAGTTTTAACTTCCTTACTAAGTGGAAAGAATCTCTCCGCCTCCACCCTATCCAGCCCCCGCATTATCTTAGAAGTCTCCATAAGATCCCCCCTCATCCTTCTAAACTCCAACGAGTACAAACCCAATCTCCACAGCCTCTCCTCATAATCCAAACCCCTCATCTCCGGTATCAACCTGGTGAACCTTCTCTGCACTCCCTCCAATGCCAATATATCCTTCCTCATATAAGGGGACCAATACTGCACACAGTATTCCAGCTGCGGCCTCACCAATGCCCTGTACAGGTGCATCAAGACATCCCTGCTTTTATATTCTATCCCCCTCGCGATATAGGCCAACATCCCATTTATTCATCTATTGATACGCGATTTATTTAACGGATCAAAACGATGAGCACTTTCATTGTTTTTTCGGTTTTCGTTACCAAGCTGCTTAAACGTCCCGCCAATTGCATGGATGGCAACTAGTTGGAATTAACAGGCGCAAAAAGAAGGCAAAGATAAACGTTTGAGTTTTAGAATGCTCTGGAATCTCGGAGCACGAAGGCCGGGTGCTGAAAGAATATTCACAAGATTGATTCTGGCAACACATATAAACATGATTTAATGAAATTTAACGTTTGAATCCAGGTTTCTGTGATGAACTCAATGACGCCCATAAGGTTGGCTGTTGGAGTATGAGCTCCCTGATTGAGGTCGTAATTGCCTGCCCAATCAGAGATCCGCACTGGTATATTTGTACTGAAGTGTCGGTCTTCTGTTACTTTTGATTCTGACTTTGTACCAGATGCACTCCAGGAGAGGGATAGAGTTCTGAAATAAAGGGAATCTTTCGAAGAGACACTGGCATTCGAGGAATGATTTCAATTTCAGATTTTGTTTTTTGAAACAGGTGTTGTGTAGTAAGATAAATAATGGTTGTTCAAATGACCTGCTGCGTAGATTTTTGATGCACAATTCCATTTTTGATTATGGGTTTTTATTATTTTGTTACTTTCTCCACAAATATTGCTGCAGATAAACTCCTGGCTCCGAATATCTCCAAGCATCCATCCTCAGGTGCAATTTTCATCGGGGAAAAGGTTAACATCAGCTGCCAAGGCGAGATTCGGTCCAAGGGCGGAACATTTTACTTACACAGAAATAATGAAAAAGAAGCTGTGCAGTCCATTAATACACCTGGTTATACAAAAACTGTCAACTTCAGTATCAACACTGAAAAGAAACAAGCCGCAGGAAGTTACACGTGTCGATATCAAACTGAGGTTCTCGGACGCACAGTTCATTCACCTCGTAGTAAAGCTCTGAGTATAACTGTGAAAGGTAGGGAGCAAACATTTCAGTGTTTTAATGTGCTAATGTTATAATGTGAAGATTGCTCTAATTCATACCGAAAACGACATTCTTAAATTTCCACTGCAAGTTTCAATGGCGACAGGGCTGTTGAATTAAAGTATAAAACGTTAATCTCCCTGAAGTAGCCAGTCTCAGAACAGAATAATTATAAATGTTATCCTGCAGAAGTGCACAGGTGGGTTAACACCATTCGGCTCATCCCCCTAACCAACACATTTTGGGTAGTAAGGGACAATTTAGCATGACCAATCTGTTTAATCTGCACATCTTTGGAGTGTGCGTGGAAACCGGAGCACCCAGTGGAAAACAACAAAGACACAGGGAGAACTTGCAAAATCCACACATACAAATATCCAATACTGGAATCCAACCGGGCTCTTTGGCTCTGTGAGGCAACATGCTAATGTTGGCAGAAGGTTCCAACGATTTCAGAAAATGCCGTGCACAATTTGAGATTTAGCCACTGTCCTATTTGTTATTTTCCCTTTTGAACTGATATTGAAATATTGATCGTATAGTGGCTTCTCAATTTTGTTTCATTCGTGAGCATTTTATTTAGCACTCGTCAGAACTCTAAATTTGCATAGAACACAAACTTGCTGCATGTATTATATTTTGAAATACCGCTAATTTTGATTTTTTTTTTCTCTTGAAATATTTCTCTGCAGAGAAAAGGCTGGAACCCGATATGAACAGTGACCCAGAATCAGGTACAATTTCAATGGTGAAATAGATCACAGTACCAGTAAAGTTAGTCGTGTCGTTAAAAAAAAAGTATTTTTTAGTTTTTGAAATTTCTGTTTCACTGGTCGGCGCAACATCGGGGGCTGAAGGGCCCGTACTGCCCTGTAATGTTCCATATTCTATGTTCTATAACTGAAGTTAGGAAAACAGCGAAATCTGTTTGATGGTACAGGGTATGTTAAGATCCTGAATTAGAGTTTTTCTTGATGGAAATATGATTTCAGGGCACGTGTGTTGAAATCACATTTGGTGAAGACTATGAACTACCAATAATTATCAATGCAATTTGTGTGTGTTACGAAGACTTGCAGACATTCGGTTATATATGGTTATAATTTTATACTGGAATTTAATTCCAGCCCAAGTGGCATGTGCGAATTTCTTTGCAGCCTGACGTGGAAGCATTCTTTCTGGTTATAGAACCATAGAATATTTACGGAACGGAAGGAGGTAATTGAGTCCATCGTGTCTCTGCCAGCTCAAGGACAGCCCCTTCTATCTCCACCTCACTTCACGCGATCCATAGTAATGTAGCTTTTAACACTAAAGGTGCAGATCCAGGTGCATTTAAAAGAGGTCAGGCTCTCTGCCTTCAACACCAACTCGGCGAGCAAATTCCAACTCACGACACTCTGCATAAACGTGTTATTCCCCATGTCCCCACTACCCCTATTGCCAATTATCTTGAATCATTGTCCCCTGGGTCGAGAGTTCTCCACCAAGGGAATCATTTTTCCTGTCCACTCTATCTCTTTTACTCTTAATTTTTGTACACCTTTATCAAGTCACCTCTCAGCCTTCCATTTTCCCAAGGAAAATAAAACCAGTTTCTCCACTCCCTCCTCTTGGCTACATTCTTGTAGCCCTGGCAACATTCTTTAGACCTCCCCAGCACTCTCTCCGGAGTAATTACGTCATTACTGCAATGTGTCGGCCAAAGCTGCGCATAGTACTTCAATTGTGACCTTTCCACTGGACGATACAATTCCAATATTAGATCCATTTATATTCTATATCTCTTCCAGTGGGTTTCTGTTTCCGTTAAATTCTGAGAAACATCTGTGACTGAAGTCAAAAGAACAAAGAACAAAGAACAATACAGCACAGGAACAGGCCCTTTGGCCCTCCACCCCGCGCCGCCCCCTGGTCCAAACAAGACCATTCTTTTGTATCCCTCCATTCCCACTCCGTTCATGTGGCTATCTAGATAACTCTTAAACGTTCCCAGTGTGTCCGCCTCCACCACCTTGCCCGGCAGCGCATTCCAGGCCCACACCACCCTCTGAGGAAAATACGTCCTTCTGATATCCGTGTTAAACCTCCCCCCACTCACCTTAAACCTATGACCCCTCGTGAACGTCACCAACGACCTGGGAAAAAGCTTCCGAGCGTTCACCCTATCTATGCCTTTCATAATTTTATACACCTCTATTAGGTCACCCCTCATCCTCCGTCTTTCCAGTGAGAACAACCCCAGTTTACCCAATCTCTCCTCATAACTAAGCCCTTCCATACCAGGCAACATCCTGGTAAACCTCCTCTGTACTTTCTCCAAAGCCTCCACGTCCTTCCCGGAGTGTGGCGACCAGAACTGGGTGCAGTATTCCAAATGCGGCCGAACGAACGTTCTATACAACCTCAACATCAGACCCCAAGTTTTATATTCTATGCCCCGTCCTATAAGGGCAAGCACGCCATATGCCTCATTCACTACCTTCTCCACCTGTGACGTCACCTTCAAGGATCTGTGGACTTGCACACCCAGGTCACTCTGCGTATCTACACCCTTTATGGTTCTGCCATTTATTGTATAGCTCCCCCGTACGTTAGTTCTACCAGAATGCATCACTTCGCATTCATCTGGATTGAACTCCATCTGCCATTTATTTGCCCAAATATCCTTATGTAGCCTCTGACAATGTTCCTCACTATCTGCAAGTCGAGCCATTTTCGTGTCGTCCGCAAACTTACTGATCACCCCAGTTACACCTTCTTCCAGATCGTTTATATAAATCACAAACAGCAGAGGTCCCAATACAGAGCCCTGCGGAACATCACTAGTCACAGGCATCCAGCCGGAAAAAGACCCTTCCACTACCACCTACTGTCTTCTATGACCAAGCCAGTTCTCCACCCAACTAGCCACCTCCCCCTCTATCCCATGAGATCCAGCCTTTTGCACGAACCTACCATGAGGGACTTTATCAAACGCCTTACTAAAGTCCATATACACGACATCCACGGCCCTTCCCTCGTCCACCATTCCAGTCACTTCTTCAAAAAACTCCACCAGGTTAGTGAGGCATGACCTCCCTCTCACAAAACCATGCTAAACTATCGTTAATGCGTTTATTCCTTTCTAAATGCGCATACATACTATCTCTAAGAATCCTCTCCAACAACTTCCCTACCACGGACGTCAAGCTCACCGGCCTATAATTTCCCGGGATATCCTTCTTACCCTTCTTAAATAATGGGACCACATTAGCTATCCTCCAATCCTCTGGGACCTCACCTGTGTCCAGTGACGAGACAAAGATTTGCGTCAGAGGCCCAGCGATTTCATCTCTCATCTCCCTGAGCAGACTTGGATAGATTCCATCAGGCACTGGGGATTTGTCAGTCTTTATATTCCCTAAAAAACCTAACACGTCCTCCCTTGTAATGGAGATTTTCTCTAACGGGTCAACGCTCCCCTCCAAGGCACTCCCAGTCAACACATCCCTCTCCTTTGTGAATACCGACGCAAAGTATTCATTTCAGATCTCCCCTACTTCTTACGGCTCTAAGCATAATTCCCCACTTTTGTCCCTGAGAAGTCCGATTTTTTCCCTGACAACCCTTTTGTTCCTAACGAATGAATAAAATGCTTTGGGATTCTCCTTAATCCTGTCTGCCCAGGACATTTTGTGACCACTTTTTGCCCTTCTAATTCCTCGTTTGAGTTATTTCCTACTTTCTTTGTATTCCTCCAGAGCTCCCTCCGTTTTTAGCTGCCTGGACCTAATGTATGCCACTCTTTTCTTTATGGCCAATCCCTCAATTTCCCTGGTTATCCACGGTTCTCGAATCCTACCCTTCCTATCCTTCTTTTTTACAGGCACATGCCTATCCTGCAGCCCTAACAACTGTTCCTTAAAAGACTCCCACATGCCAGATGTGGATTTACCCTCAATCCCAATCAACAGCTGCCAATTTCTGCCTAATCCCACTAAAATTAGCCTTGCCCCAATCCAACACCTTACCCTTGGGACACCACCCATCCTTTTCCATCACTATCCTAAAGCTAACAGAATTGAGTTCACTATTTGCCACATGTTCCCCTACCGAAACTTTGAAGACCTGACCGGGCTCCTTCCCCAGTACAAGGTCCAGTATAGCCCCATCTCTAGTCGGGCTATCTACATATTGTTCCAACGAACCTTCCTGTACACATTTTACAAATGCCTCCCCATTCAGACTCCCAGCCCTACGCGATTTCCAGCCTATACCAGGGAAATTGAAGTCTCCCACTACAACAACCCTATTTTCCCTGCACCTATCCATTATCTCCTGACATATCCGTTCTTCCACTTCCCTTGGGCTGTTGGGGGGCCTGTAGTATACCCCCAACATAGTGACTGCGCCCTTTCTGTTCCTGAGCTCCACCTACAGTGACTCGTTACACGACCCCACTGAATTGTCCTCCCTCTGCATCGCTGTAATATGCTCTCTAACAATTACTGCTACTCCCCCACCACTTTTGACCCCTCCTCTGTCTCGCCTAAAACACTTGTACCCCGGAATATTCAGTTGCCAGTCCTGTCCCTCTTTCAACCAAGTCTCTGTCACCGCAACCACATCCAAATTCCCCGCAAGCATGAAGGCCCTAAGTTCGTCTGTCTTACCTGCTACGCTCCTTGCATCGAAGTAGACGCACTCCAGACCTCCAGGCCCAGTGAGGTCATCCTCCCCCAGAGTACTCTTCTTCTTTGCCAGTCTTGTCCTGGCCCCAAGCTCTTCCCCAGCCTCTATACTTGTAGAGATAATTTTTTGATCCCCACCCCCCTGCCATATTATTAAACCCAAACGAACTGCACTCGCAAAAATCCCAGCCAGGATATTCGTGCCCTTCCAATTTAGTTGTGACCCGTCCTTCTTGTACATGTGCCCTCCTCTCTTGAAAACTTCCCAGTGATCCAGGAATATGAAGCCCTCCCTCCTGGACCAGTCCTTTAGCCAAGCGTTCAATTGTACTATCTCCCTATTCCTAGCCACCAAAGAAGGCTGCCTATTATAGATACACATCTTCGAAGAGCTTAGAGCACTTATGCGTTCCTTCATTTTCATCAGAGCTGGGTGTCTATTCAAGATTTTCCCCAAATCAACCCAGTCTGGATTATTTCCGCTTTAATACGTTCCTTCGGATCTGTCCTTATGACTAGGTGTTTGGAAATTGGCCTCTATCTGGTTCATTTAGAAATGAATGAAGGCTATGCACACACTTTAGATCAGTTGGATTTGTGATGATACTGTGCTTTAAAGACATCTATTTTTCTCATGTTTTTGCGAGGGGTATGTTCAAAACTCACTCCAATTCACACGGTGCTGATTTGTCTGCAATAAAGCCAGCTCGCCTTTTGAGAATGAAATCAAATGATTGAATTGAGCTGGGTTGTGTTTATTTTAATTTGAGTTAGTGCACTTTTGTTTATTTTATTTTTTGCCGTGGGGTATTTTAGGAGGGTTTTCAAGAGGTTATTTGACTGAGTTATGTGCAGAAGGGGAGGAGCTATGTTTGCAGGCAGCAAGTGTTGGGTTCTCAGAGAAGAAATTGCTCTCTCTCTCTCTCTGATTTTGAAGAGGAGTGTAAGTCTATAAGAGGCAGCATGGTGACACAGTGGTTAGCACTGCTGCCTCACAGCGCCAGGGACCGGCGTCAGTTCCGGCCTCGGGTGACGTTCCGTCTGTGTCTGCGTGAGTTTCTTCCAGGTGCTCTGATTTCCTCCCACAATCCAAAGTTGGGCAGGTGAGGTGAATTGATCATGGTATTTCGGCCGTTACAGTTAGGGGTATAGCAGGGTAAATTACAGGGATAGGGCCTGGCTGGGATTGTTGTCGTTGCAGACTCGATGGGTCGAATGACCTCCTTCTCTAACGTAGGCTTTCTATGATTCTATGAATATCGCTTGAATTGGAACTAATAGAGAAAGCTTAGCAGCTACGAATTGTCTCTTGTCATGTTTAAATATTTCATTTGGTCAAAGTTAAACTGATTAATTCGTTGTAATTAAATTGCATTGCTAAATAAAGTTTGTTTTGATAAAAGCTTCCTCATTTTCCAGTAGAATCACACCTGGAATGAAACATCTAATCCCAACACGAATGTCAAAATAGAGAAAAACCGGTGGAGTCTAGTTGAGCTTCATAACATACTTTGCGATTTCTGATCCCAACCTTAAAGGTTCAATTTTTTTTTCAGGTTCTACACTTCGCTTTTTTTTAACAATTATGCTTGGCCACTGGTTCTTGGCAGATAGCCCACTGTTTTTCTTCTGTAGAACTCTGGCTAATTCATACTAAATTGTTTGAAAATGCTCGAGAAGTTTGATGATTGAAGATAACCGCTTTGTGCAGCCTTATGTTGCGTGCTCTAGAGCAGCGGGCATCGTGGCCAGTCATAAAATACATTCAATTGTCGTTGACTCCTTTCACCAGGGAATTTCACTTAATTGCTTTTGTCACAGCTACTAAAGCTCTTTATTTCAGATTACTGGGCAGTTTAGTTGGCAACAGTCGTCTTCTACTCCCAATGAATGATGATTAATGCAATATTTGTTGACAAAATGATAACAATAAAAGTGTCCTATTTTGTAACGACAACCAGAATTGCACATAGAATCCTCCCAGTGCAGAACGAGCCCATTCTGTCCATCGAGTCTGCACTAACTCTCTGTCAGAGCATCTCACCCAGTCGCTTTTCACATAACCCCATATATTTGCCACACTACTTCCCATAACGTGAACATTTTGGGACACGAAGAGAGAATTTAGCATGGCCAATCATCCTAACCCTGCACATCTTTGGAGTATCCATTATTATCAATGCTTCAATACCCGAAATGTCGACGTTACGATTGAGCCAAAATTGTGTTCATTTGAATTTTGTCTGTCTTATATTGGATCTCCATTCGCAACAACTTCTGGTTATGCATGCTGGTGCTTCCTCGCGCAAACATGAAAGAAATTATGTTGGTACCCTTGGTTTATGCACTAGTATTTGTTATGGAAGAAGTAACATTAGTGGAAAAAGTTTTAATTCGGTTGCCAGTCTCTATCATTTGCAAATTTTGTGTTTGCAATTAACTAGTCCTGTAATTTGTCCATTTTCACCATTGTCACATCGACGTTAATTACCGTAGGAGAGTTTTGAATTAATGGAGGAAGAAGTGCCCTCTTGTCGAGAAATGTGCCTGTTCATTGTTTGAATAGTTGGTTGGAGAAATGGACCGATAGTTTCTGACGGGGTCTATGAAACAGCATTGTTCAGGTGGCCTTCAACTCACAAATAGCTGTGGAAATGCTTCTGAACCCAATGTTGCGTCGCATTTGCCTGCAGGTTTTGATAATCATATCTGAGGAAGGTTGATCTTGCTATAGAGGGAGCACAACAAAGGTTTGCCAGGCTGATTCCTGGGAGGAGAGAACTGTCATATGAAGAGATATAAAATCGGTCAGGATTTTATTCATTGGCGGTTAGAACGGTGCAAGGGGATCTCATATGATCTGATACAAGGCTAACAGGATTATGCAGGGCAGATACAGAAATATATATATATATATATATATATATAGCCGTTTGTGGGGGAGTCCAGAACTAGAGGTCAAGGCTTGAGGATAAGGACTGGGGTGAGGAGAAATTTCTTCACACAGAACGTGGTGAATTTGTGGATTTCACTACGGCAGAAAGTCGCTGAGGCCCAAACATTGTGTGATTTCATCAATGAATTAGACATGGTTCTTGGATCTGAAGTGATCAAGGTATATGGAGGAAAGGCGGGATCAGAATATTGAATTTGATGATCAGTCATTATTAAAATGAATGGTGAAGAAGGCTGGATGGTCGGAGAGGCTTACTCCTGCTTTCATTCTCTACGTGTCTATGAATTTATTTCATAAATGTGCATAGAATCCGACAAATGTTCGATTTTGAATCACCGTACAGGGCCCCAAAAGGAGTTTCCTCTACATGCAGTCCTGGGAAGTGCAGCTGCGTTAACACTTACACTGGTTATCGCGACCGTTTGCTTCTTGCTCGCAAAGAGAAGTAAGTATCCCTCAAAAATAAACAAGGTACGATATTGTATTAAAATGGCTGCAGGTCTGTCACGAAACTGCAAGCAATCTTGAATTCCAATGCAGCATTATGATTAACGGCTGTCAATGGTGAAAACATGTGGAACATTTTTGTCTTGCCGCATTCAAACCCATATTATCCCGCTTCAGATGAGTAGACATAATGCAGAAGCACCTTATTCAATCTTGCAGAGTTGGGCTAATTATTCGCAGATCTCTGAAGGCGGCAGAGCAGGTGAGTTCGGTAGGTAATAGAGCACATGGGAAACTTGCTATTATCAGTCGTGTTGGTCAGGGAACACATGGAGTACTGTGAGCAGTTCTGGTCACCTCACTGTTGGAATGATGTGATTGCACCAGGGAGGGTACAGAGGGGATGAAATAGGATGGTGCCTATGATAGAGCATTTGCGCTATAAGGCAATGTTAGATCGGTTTGGATTGTTTTCTTTAGAGTAGTCAAGGCTGCTGGTGGGCAGAGTTGAGATCGATAACATTGTGAGGGTTTTGGATATCACGAATAGGAAACAACTGCTCCCCTTCGTTGAGGGTTCAAAGACGAGGGGGCATAGATTTAAGATAAGGGGCCGGAGATTCAGAGGCAATTTAAGGATAAGAAGATCCTTCCACTCAGAGGGTTGTGGGAAGCTGGAATGTACTACCTGGAAAGTTAGTGGAGGTTGGGACCCTTACAACCTCTAAAACACATTACTTGAAACATCATGATATTCAAGGAAATGGGACAAGTGTTGGAAAATTGGATTAGCGCATGTTTAGTGGCAGTTATTTTCGAAGCAGGCTCGATGGGCCAAAGCCCCTTTTTTGCTGTATGACACCGTGACTCCATGACTCTTTGGTAATAAGAGTAATCTTCATAATGACTTTCATTCTCTTTGTCTGAGTCCATATGTCTCCTAATCTCAACACTCCAGTTATTATCACGGTACCATCTGACAACTGTTCCCTGACATTGAACAGCATTGCATCTGTTCTGAACAGGACCACCCGCTCAATTCGCTCACCACGGAAAGCTATACCCTCCACCTACCGGTTTTGCACCATTTCCCAAGTCTGGACTCTTTCTTCTGGCCTATACTATTACCATGAACTTTCCATTTCAATTTGTGCACGTGACTTCAGCCCTATTAGCTTCCCTGGCCCCTTCTCTCGAGCCAATTTCAATCAGAACTGACAAGATTCTGACTCCCATAAACAACCCAAGCATTGCCATCAAAACATTCTGTCATTGTGGTATCACGTTTGATTGCACCAAGCTCTGGATAGCAGAGAGCAAAAGCCAAATCTCTGACTTTTCCTTCCACATGCTCTAGATCCTCACCCCTATACAGAAAATTAACAGAACAAATATAGAACTGTCACTATCCTGATCTCTCCAGAAGATTTTCCTTCCCGCCATCCAAATTTCTTGTCCGCTGTATCTCCATCGCCCAGACCCAATATCCAGGAGGGAAGACGATCTTCAACAGCTGTTAATTCCAACAAACTAAAATTGCCACTATAGTTACGGTGTGGGTCCTATGATTTTGTTTTTGATTTTGGGAGATGCTGAAAATTATTTGCATAAATTCTGATTGAAACCTACTTTTGAAATTAGGTAAATTGCTGCTGCCGACACTAGCCCAAAAATATCAAATTGAATTCAACTTGCTCCTAATTTCCTCAATTCACATTGTATGATCTGTCAATTTTACTATGGTTTTACAAAAGTCAATTCCCATATGAAAAATAAAACAAACTTCATCGAGGATGCAATGAGGAAGGTAGACAAAGGGGAATTGGTAGATTTAGCACACATAGGCATGGCAATGCTTAACTTGAATATTGTTGAGAAACTATTGTTAAATATTCCTCTTGTATTGTTCGGGAAAAGCTTAAGATAGGCACACAGCAGTTTATTCTCACAGGAGAATAGGTGGCTCATTAATAGTTCGGATTACAAATTTTGAAGCATTAGCTGAAAAATATGGAGTGTGATGATAGCTATAATAACAACCATTATAATTTAATTCATACAGTCCAGGTCATGACATAACATAGTTGCGTTCTCTGGGCAAGACATGATTTCTTATGCTGAGAGTGGTTCTCTTCCAAACCAAAAGAATAGGGAAGGCAGTGGTGTAGGGGTATTAACACCAAAATAGAGATATCAGGGTAATGCTTTGTGAACCTGGATTCGAATTCCACCATGGCAGATGCTGAATTTTGAATTGATTAAAAATCTGGCAGTAAATGTTTCATAATGATCACGAAACCATTGTCGAATTGTTGTACAAAGAAATCTGCTTCACTTATGTCCTTTATGGAAGGAAATCTGCCATCCTTACCTCGCCTGTCATACATGTTACTCCAGCCCCACAACAAAATGGTTGACAGCCAGCTAAGCCTGCATCTCATGAACATGTAATTTTTAAAAATCCCTACGATTTGCATATTGTAACAACTTGGAAGCATAGGGAGGTTGCAGTTCTTGTACTTTTCTTTGACCGTTAGGTACATTTAAGCTACTGCAAGTGAATGCACCAACCATTCGGAAACACTGTCCTCTTTTGAATAGTAAGTAGATTTCAAAAGGTGACAAATGAATTCGACAGATTTGGCTACTTGTACGCCCGCCTGAGGCACGTAACATCCCGCTCGAGGCCAATGGAGAATGTCATTCTGTGAGCCTCGCTCGCCCCGATTCCGGAAGGGCGTGCGGGCAAAATTCCAGCCATTAAATTGGGGATGCTTGATTAATATGTATTGGATTCTGCTAACCAAGAGGAGTTGTCGAAGTGCGATCCATGGGACATCTTCCGTTTTCTCGCTTGTGTCAGGTCATATGAGGCAAGGATCTCTTCGGGGAGGGAAGGTGAGGGAGGGAGGGGGGGTGGTCTCAGTACTTTACAATCATGATAATTCCTTGGCCGAAGAGGCAGAGGTAATGCAGGCAGTTTTGGTGAAGGAATAAAGCTATGTGGGCTTTCATCCTGAAAGGATGTCTCAGTAATGTTGCAATTAATTAGAGGCAGGTGAAATGAATGGAAGGGAGACGGTGGTGATGAATAATTTGACAAAGGGTTTCTGCTATTCGTATTCGTTGAAAGAGTAGAAATAGTTTTTCCCTAAAAGACACGAAATGTGAAAATGTTGATGCTCAAGGAGATTCGTTTTTCCTGGAGGATGAAGGAAGGAAGTTTCAATAAAAGTAGAGCATGCAGTTAGGAACGTACATGGCATGATCTGTTTCTTTTTAATGAGATAACACGTGGGATGTTGTATACGGTATCTGTATCCATATTTAAGCAAATGCCTAACTACATTTGCTGCAATACATTTACAGTTCCCCGTATTAGTCCCTGTGGCGAAAGGCTTGTCCGAGGATGAGAGTCTGTATAAAGTGACCATATATTATCTGGCGTTCAGAAAAGGGGAAAGCAATTTGACTTCAACATATCAGAATAACAAGGTGCCTGACAGAATAGGCACTCGAAAGTTTTTTTTTGTTTTTCTCCATCGTTTATTGAACCAAAAGCAATGGTACAATTAACGAATGAGAGGGTGAATTGTTCGGTCTGTGATAAGGCCGAATTTTTACAGCAAATATTTGAAATCAAATGTTTCTTTTAAACATTTGAAGGTCTCTTTCTTTGGAGGATTTCGGATTTCGGAAAATTATCTAAGAATGAAGCAAAACCAATGTTCTGTGAGTGAACCGAATAAATTCCCTCTGAAATGGCTGAGCAAGCCATTCCGGTCAAGAGTAATTCGGGACGGGGAATAAATGGAAGCCCAGTCAGCGACGCTACATCGCAAAAATGAATAAAAAGCATACAAATGAGAGTTGAAGCCGCAGATCGTATTCTGCACGCTATACAGAAAAAAAACACACCGTTCATAGAGCACATACGGGAGATGGACAGGAGAGGGAATTCAGTGTTACAGTCATCGTTTGGGTATAGAGAAAAAACAGCTTAAGATATTGTCGGCCCATTCAAAAGTCTGACGGCAGCAGGAAGAAGATGGTCATGTGTCTGTTGGTACTTCCTCCAACTAATGTGCCAAACAATTGTTCCCACTTGAAATTGTGATCGATATCTCCACTTATAATTGGGAAGTGATTGAATAGTGATTTGTGTATTCATGACGGCCCGGTTTCTCAACCTTGTCCCTTGACTGAGGTGTGGTGATCCTCGGGTTAAATCACCACCAGTCAGCTAGTTCCCCCAAAGAGTAGAACAGTCAATGGCCATCTGACACTATGGCGGCTTGCCCTTTAGTAATTGACATGTACTTCTGCATTCAAGTTCGGTTCGGTTTTCATCTTGACAACATAAGGAACAAGTTACTTCGCGTTATGACTGCCACGCTCCTGCCATTCACACCTCATGTAAAACATTATTCATTTCTTAATTTTTTGTTTCTGCACTCACTTTGGCTATCTGTTCCAGAAAATATTGTCATCTGCACTGGCTACACCCTTGCATCTCTCCTCCATTTCAAATTTCTGTCATTTCTTTCTGCACAGAGAGGAATGGGGTCAAAATTCGCAGTAGAATGCGACACTGCTTCTTGAGAGGGAGAACGCAATCATTTCCTCCATTTCTGCAGATAATTCTTCCCTCCGTGATCACTTTGCGTGCTTTACCAATTATTCCACAAATAGATACTTTTGACGCATTACATTCTTGACATGGACAGAATTGCACAATCCTTGTAACAGCTGTGCATGGTTCACATGCCAGTTCCGCACGCATTATGTGGATTCGTAACTGCTGATTAGGCTTCAGTGACAGTTGCCATGACCTCAACATCTAAGCACATACTTCGCACCCTTTAAACCTCTCATTAAAATCTGTCTCTTCGATCCCTCCTTTTTTGCCAGCGATTTTTTAAGCAATTCTGTCAGAGTTCACTTTGATCGAGAAAAAGTTCAGCAAACAAAATAAGCCAGCTAATGAATGTGTGACGTGAGGCACACGTGAGAAAAAGGGTGACAGAGTGTTCGCGGGAGGGGGAGAAAGAGCCAATTAGAACTGGGAGGAGTAAAATCTGGAATTATTAACAGCAGACACGATTTATTATTATTTTCATCCTTTAACGTAGCTACACATGCAAGTGGAGCGTTTATTGTTATCAAACTCTTCTTATTTTAAGCTGGGTGCAGCCTATAATACAATGCGTTCATACTGGTCTACACTCTAGTCACTAAATCCCTGCAGTGCAGAAAGAGGCCAAAAGGCCAATTGAGGCTGTACAGACAAATATTTCACCTCTGCCTATTCCCATTACCCAGTGTATTTACCCTGCTTACCCCCCTAACATTAAGGGGCAATTTAGCATGGCCAATCCACTTAATCTTTGGAGTGTGGGAGGAAACCAGAGAACCTGGAGGAAACCCACGCGGACACGAGGTAAACGTGCAAACTCCACACAATCACCAAAGGCCGGAATTGAAACCAGGTCCGTGACATTGTTAGGCAATAGTGCCAGTCACTGTGCCACTATTGCTGTCAAATTAGTCACATCTCCGAATCTTTCAACGTGGAATTGTTGCAATGTAGGATACATGTCAACGTATTTAATTCATTCTAAATTTAACACTGGAACGTAATGACAATTTAGAAAGCCTCATAAGGTTGTTCGCCATATTTAACTTTATTTGTTTTTTTCTCAGGGAAATCAAAAAGACAAAATATTGACAGGTAACGAGATTGTGTTTTGTTCGCATTGTTAGTAGTTGGTAACAACATACACCATATAGTGTTACCCAATGAGCAAAGTTGAATATTTCCTGAGATGCGTGCATTGCAATACATATTGCAATATTCTTCGGGGAAATTTCTGAATAAAATGATGACGTTTCTATTATTTTAAAGGTGTGAAATATCCGGAAGTGCAATGCTAAATCACGAAACTGGCGATCCTCTATGTAAGCACAATATTGTTCTTTTTTATTCTGTCCGCCCTGTTGTCTTGATCATTTTAATGATTAGCTCCAGTATTCGCATGTGGAAGATACCTAATTAGCACTTATTTGGTTGAACGAACAAATGCTAGACACACCGGATCAACTTAAAACTCTTCATCCGCATGTCGAATTTTCTGTCCTGTTAAAGGCATGATATGTAATGGCAGGGGATGCTTACAACAGGTTACAACTGTCAGATTAAAATTTTAATTAAAGCTGTCTGAAATATTCATGTCAAGCACGCTCTACTGCTGGTGAGAAAAGAGAATTTGTCGATCAGCCAGAAATCCATTTGCTGCAGCGGGACCGGGTGGGCAACGACGGTGAATCCCAGCCTACTCTGGGCGGATTGCACCCGTGCTCATGCTAGTGCCCATGCCAGCCCGCAAAGGAGACAGTATCCCACTAGCACGTTCAGCCAGATAGGATTTACCAACTTACAAGATGCAATTGAACTCATCTCGGCCAGCGAGGTCTCCTCGAACCCACCAACAAATAACAGGACGTTGAGGGGCAGGATGGGGGTGCCTGAGAGAGGAAGGTGGTGCCCGTAATGGATCAACCGAATGCCTCTATGATGTTTGTGTGTGTGTGTGTGTGTGCGTGTGCATGTTTGTGTGCATGTGTTTGAGGGTCGGGGGAAGGGGGGACAGTGGCCTATTACGTCAGTCGCGGAGTGCGCAATGTTCCTCTTTGCTGGCGAGCTGGTGATGCTCCCCTGGACTGCGGGGCTCAGCATGCCAACCGCATGTTGGCCATTACTGGCAACAATGCCCACACACCGGGGTGGAAGGGGGCAAGAGGTGGGAAACGGTGGACGGAAGGGTAGTGCTGGGGGGAAGTGGGAGGGGGTGGGGTAGGAGAGTTAAGAGGTTTCGATGTTTGCAGAAGAGGCTTCCTTGACTTCCTGCACATCATCTGTTTGAATTCGAACTGGAATTCACACCGTGCCTATTATGTATAAACAATCTCTCGGGACACCTATTACCAATGGGCAAAGTACATGCGAGACCATCTATGCTCCTTGAAAAATGGACACATTGAAACAAACTGCAGTTGTCTTTCTTTTTCAGATGTTGGCCAGATTACTCCAGCCAATCCAGCGGGAAATGTAAGCATTAAGTTGAACATGTCAATAAGTTTAAGCCATCTTTGGAGAAATGGACAGTCGCATCAAATATGTTTTTTGGTTCTTTTTAAAACCCTCCAGTGCAGAAGGAAGCCATTCGGCCCATCGAGTCTGCACCGACAACGATCTGACCCCAAACCCTATCCTCACAATTCCACTAATCCCTCTAACCTACACATCTCGGGGCACTATGGGCAATTTAGCATGGCCAATCAACCTGACCAGCACATCTTTGGACGATTGGGAGATAGAGAGATATATGCAGAAAAGATGATCAGGGAGAAAGAGAGAAAACACAGCCAACAGAAGGCCGTGGAAGAAAGAGTAAATATTGAGGGAACGTTAAAGAGGAAGTGAAAGATAAAGTTGGAGTTTCATTTACTTTGCTTGACTCATTGATTTAGTAACAGATGGGGCTCTTGAGAAATGCATGGAATCATTTTTGGTCCAATTTGGCATTTATTGTGCAACGTTTCGTTTTCAACTACAATTTGCTACAGGAATGTTTTTTTTAGTACAAGGCAGGTATTGCAAATTGTTTCATTTTTCAGACTGTGCATAGTGAAGTATAGTTGTGTCTGTTCAAGCCCCGTATAATCGTGTGCATTTCGTTCCCTAAGCAAGGATTTCGAATCTCAAATGTGGTCTAATTAAAATGAAAATTAAAACATAGATCCATAACCAGATCATCACAAGATCCTGGCGATTGCATCCAGGTAGTAACGCATTCAAATTTTGTTGGTAGAGCTTCTTAAAGCTGCCATTTCAAGGAATGTTATTAACTGGAGTGGCAAGGTCAAAAATGGTAACTTTGGAATCACATTGTTGTTATACAAGCCAATTTTGCATCCAATTGACGACCTCACCCTGACTCCTGTGAGATTTAACGTTGTGCAACAAACTACCATGTGGTACCTTGTCAAAGGCCTTGCAAAATTCAATGTAAACAGCATCAACTCCACTGCCCCATTCTACCTACTTGGTTACCCGTTCAAAAAACTTAATCAAATTCGTGCACTCACAATTTTGCACTCACAAAACAGTGCTGACTGCCCCTAATCAGTCCTTTCCTCATTTAATGCCAGTAGATCCTGTCTCTCAGAATAACCTAACCACTACACATGTGAGGCTCACCGGCCTGTAATTCTCAGGCTTTTCCTTGCAGCCCTTCTTAAACAAAGGAACAACATTTGCCACTCTCCAATCTTCAGGCACTTCAGTTGTGGCTGTCCATGATTCAAATATCTCTGCTAGGGGACCCGTACTTTCCTCCCTAGTCTCCCACAACGTCCACAGATACAGGTCATCATGTCCTGGGGATTTATCTACCTTGATGCGCGATAAGACTTCATGAACCTCCTTCTCTATAATATGTACGTTCCTCAAGACATCACAATTTATTTCCCCAAGTTCCCTAACATTCATGCCCTTCTCAACAGTAAATACCGATGAGAAATATTCAATTAGAATCTCACCCATCTCTTCTGGATCCGTTTTTAGGTGATCTTGTTGGCACTTAAGAGGCCCTATCCTCTCCCTAGTTACTCTATTGGCTCTTAATGTATTTGTAGATGCTCGTTGGATTTTCCTTTGCCTTATCTGCCAATTTTGTGTCCAATTCTCTCTTAACAGTATTCCTACAAACTCTATCCTCTTCAAGGGATCCACGTGATCCCAGCTACTTATACATGTCTTACGCCTCCTCCTTCTTCTTGACGAGGACCTCAATAACCAGGGTTTCCTACTTCTACTAGCGTTCCCCTTCACCCTCAAGGGTTTACGATGAGAGGGTAGAGCTACAAAGGAGCATTTGTTTCCCCACAAGGGGTGGTGAGTTTCTGGAACAAGTTGTCAGATGCAGTAGGAGAGGCAGGTGCAATTTAGTCTTTTAAAAAGCATTTAGCGAGTTACATGGTTAAGATGGATATGGGCGGATATGGGCCTAACGAGGGCAATTGGGACTAGCTCAGTGCTTAAAAAAGGCGGCATAGACAAGTTGGGCCGTGGGGCCTGTTTCCATGCTGTAAACCTATATGACTCTCTGACTCTGTGCTCATTGTTAAACATAAACAATGTGCTTGTGAGACTGCTCGTTCATACTGATGGGCAGCATTGCCTTCTCTTTGACCATCCGTTTTTAGAATGTTTTGATACAACATTAATATCCTGGCTCATGCATTCACTTCAATGTCTGCGGTGCCACGGAAGTCTGTCACATAATTGATTTATTTTTTAAAAACATCATTCTCTCTCCACCTATCTTTATTTATGTTTTGATATTGCTCGCAGCTTTGCCCCGTGTTGTTTGTTTTGCTTTTAACTTTTTTTTTCCATGGTAAGTCCTTGTCCTTTGTACTGCGAGTTCCGCATTCGAAGCTAAATGAACCTAATTACTCCTGAGCAGAGTTATTTATTATTCCACTTCAGAAGACACTTGTGAGTCAGCCATATTTCTGTGGGTCCGGAGTCACATGCCCGCCAGACGAGAACGACAGACCTCCTTCCCTAAAGGAGATGAGTGAAACTTTGCCCAATCCCAGATTTATTAATTGAGTTTTAACCCCAGCATCTGCCGTGATAAGTCTTGAACACTGGTCCCCACAGCATTGTCCTGGGCCGCTGCATTATTGGTCAGTGACAATACCACGATGCCCCCACTTCTTTCTGCAGCGAAAGCGCCTGAGTTCCACCCTCCATTTTCCAATCAAGATGACCTAGGTTCCAGTCATTTGCAAGTAAAAAACCGCTGTACCATTTTCTGAGGTCTTAATATTTTTCCCCCTGAAGTGTGTTGAAAAACTCTTAATTTAAACCGTAATGAATGAAATTACAAAGTTGTAAGACTGTATCTTTGTTTTCATTATTCTCTCATTTCGTTTCCAAAACACCATCAACATTTATATATCTTTAACTCAACATACTGGTTTGTTTTATACAGCTTTAATGAAAGTCTAGGGTTCAAAAGTTTATGTTTGACTTGTGCCTGATATTAAGTCTTTGTGTTGATGTTTTTCCCCTGTGTTATCCAATGTAGCGACTCCATTCTGTAGCACCAGAGAACAACAGTCAGGATGTAACATATGCATGTTTGAATCTGGAACCTGTTCGTCAGAAAAAAGGGGCTTGTGCCACTTCTCCCGGCATCAAATTACCAGCCAAGGTAGGAAAACAGATATTGCTTGATTTGTGGTTGGAAATACGTTATTTACCCAATGTGCTTGGATGTTTCTGCACAAAGGGGCCGAATGGCTGAAAGGAAGCAGAATTTGTAACAAAGTCAGATCTTGTCTGGAATGACTGCTGCAACCAAATTCAGAAGAGGGATCATTCGCTACCGTAAAGGCCTGTCTGGGAGGATTCGAGATATGAAAGAACTGAGAGATGTTATAAGTATAAAAAGAGAAAAACAATTGGAAGATAGAATATGAGCGAGAGAGACAATATGTCAGCGCGAAACAGCTGGGGAAGTGGCGATAGAGAGGGGGAGCATAAGTCAGCGAGAGAAAGAAAAAAATGAGAGAGACAAATAAAGAGAAAATGAGTGCATGCCAGCCAGAGAGGAGATGTGGGGGTGGGGTGATGTGGGGAGAGATGGAAAGTGAGTTTAGGATTAGAGAGCCGTGGATAACCAGGGAAATTGAGGAGCTGTTTAACATGAAAAGGGAGGTGTACGTTAAGTCCAGGCAACTGAAAACAGATGGGGCTCCGGAGGAATACAGAGAGAGTTGGAAAGAACTCAAACGGGGAGTTAGAAGGGCAAAAAGAGGACACGAGATGTTCTTGACCAGCAGGATTAAGGAGAATCCTAAGGCATTCTATTCATACATTAGGAAAAAAAGAGTTGTCAGGGAGAAAATCCGACCTCTCAGGGACAAAGGAGGGGAATTATGCTTAGAACCCAAGGGAATAGGGGAGATCCTAAATGAATACTTTGCATCGGTATTCATGAAGGAGAGGGGTGTGTTAGCCAGGAGTGTCTCGGAGGGAGGTGTTGACCCATTAGAGAAAATCTCCATTACAAGGAAGGAAGTGTTAGGTTTTTTAGGGAACATTAAAACTGACAAAGCCCCAGGGCCTGATGGCATCTATCCTAGACTGCTCAGGGAGATGAGAGATGAAATTACTGGGCCTCTAACGGAAATCTTTGTCGCTTCTTTGGACACAGGTGAGGTCCCTGAGGATTGGAGGATAGCGAATGTGGTCCCGTTGTTTAAGAAAGGTAGCAGGGATAACCCGAAAAAGTATAGGCCGGTGAGCTTGACGTCCGTGGTAGGGAAGTTGTTGGAGAGGATTCCTGGAGACAGGATGCATGTCCATTTAGAACGGAACAATCTCATTAGTGACAGACAGCATGGTTTTGGAAGAGGGAGGTCGTGCCTTACAAATTTGGTGGAGTTTTTTGAGGAAGTGACAAACACGTTTGACGAAGGAAGGGCCGTGGGTGTCGTCTATATGGATTTCAGTAAGGCATTTGACAAAATCCCACATGGCAGGTTGGTTAAGAAGGTTAAGACTCATGGGATACAAGGAGAAGTGGCTAAATGGGTGGAGAACTGGCTTGGCCATAGGAGACAGAGGGTAACGGTCGAAGGGTCTTTTTGCAGCTGGAGGTCTATGACCAGTGGTGTTCCGCAGGGCTCTGTACGGGCACATCTGCTATTTGTGATATATATAAATGATTTGGAAGAAGGTGTAACTGGTGTTATCAGCAATTTTGCGGATGACACGAAGATGGCTGGACTTGCGGATAGCGATGAGCATTGTCGGGCAATACAGCAGATATAGATAAGCTGGAAAATTGGGTGGAGAGGTGGCAGATGGAATTTGATCCAGATGAATGCGAAGTGATGCATTTTGGAAGAAATAATGCAGGGAGGAGTTATACAATAAATGGCAGAGCCATCAAGAGTATCGAAACACAGAGGGACCTTGGTGTGCAAGTCCAAAAATCCTTGAAGGTGGCAACACAGGTGGAGAAGGTGGTGAAGAAGGCATATAGGAACTTAGGAACATAGGAAATAGGAGCAGGAGTAGGCCATCTAGCCCCTCGAGCCTGCCCCGCCATTCAGTTAGATCATGGCTGATCTGAAGTGGATCAGTTCCACTTACCCGCCTGATCCCTTTCACGCCTAATTCCCTTACTGATCAGGAATCCATCCATCCATGATTTAAACATATTCAACGAGGTAGCCTCCACCACTTCAGTGGGCAGAGAATTCCAGAGATTCACCACCCTCTGAGAGAAGAAGTTCCTCCTCAACTCTGTCCTGAACTGACCCCCCTTTATTTTGAGGTTGTGCCCTCTAGTTCTAGTTTCCTTTCTAAGTGGAAAGAATGTCTCCATCTCTACCCTATCCAGCCCCTTCATTATCTTATAGGTCTCTATAAGATCCCCCCTCAGCCTTCTAACTTCCAACGAGTACAAATCCAATCTGCTCAGTCTCTCCTCATAATCAACACCCCTCATCTCCGGTATCAACCTGGTGAACGTTCTCTGCACTCCCTCCAAGGCCAATATATCCTTCTGCAAATAAGGGGACCAATACTGCACACAGTATTCCAGCTGCGGCCTCACCAATGCCCTGTACAGATGCAGCAAGACATCTCTGCTTTTATATTCTATCCCCCTTGCCATATAGGCCAACATCCCATTTGCCTTCTTGATCACCTGTTGCACCTGCAGACTGGCTTTTTGCGTCGCATGCACAAGGACCCCCAGGTCCCTCTGCACAGCAGCATGTTGTAATTTCTTTCCATTTAGATAATAATCCAATTTGCTATTATTTCTTCCAAAGTGAATAACCTCGCATTTGTCAACGTTTGGTATGCTTGCATTTATAGGACGGGGTATAGAGTATAAAAGCTGGAGTCTGATGATGCAGCTGTATAGAACGCTGGTTAGGCCACATTTGGAGTACTGCGTCCAGTTCTGGTCGCCCCACTACCAGAAGGACGTGGAGGCGTTAGGGAGAGTGCAGAGAAGGTTTACCAGGATGTTGCCTAGTATGGAGGGTCTTAGCTATGAGGAGAGATTGGGTAAACTGGGGTTGTCCTTCCTGGGAAGACGGAGAATGAGGGGAGATCTAATAGAGGTGTACAAGCTTATGAAGGGGATAGATAGGGTGAACGGTGGGAAGCTTTTTCCCAGATCAGAAGTGACGATCACGAGGGATCACGGGCTCAAGGTGAGAGGGACGAAGTATAACTCAGATATTAGAGGGATGTTTTTTAACACAGGGTGGTGGGGGCCTGGAATGTGCTGCCAAGTAGGGTGGTGGAGGCAGACATGGTGACATCGTTTAAGACTTACCTGGATAGTCACATGAGCAGCCTGGGAATGGAGGGATACAAACGATTGGTCTAGTTGGACCAAGGAGCGGCACAGGCTTGGAGGGCCGAAGGGCCTGTTTCTTGTGCTGTACTCTTCTTTGTTCTTTATTGCTGTTTTTTTATTTGATTCCCAGAAAAACCATGTGGATGTACCAAATAGCGACAATGGAAATGTCATCTATGCTTCCGTGGCAGTTGGCAAATTGAAATGAAAAGGACATTTATCAGAGCTTTTCCCATAAGTAAGAAATCCTGGAGATTCTGTCAAGATCTTGACTGAATACAAATATCCACACTTCCAGGACATCAATAGCTTTTGCAGTTACAGTTTTAGAGATTTAAATATGCATGTTAATCCGGTTGGAGCAAGTTTTCGAAGTATATTTGCCCTTTGCAGGTTTCCTTATAATAACATTCGAATGAGCGTTGTGATATTTGCCCGCTATTATTCAGTTCTTTTTAAATGTACTAGTGGCAGTTTGAATGTGGAAATGTCCAACGCTGGAACAACAACGATTATTTGTGAAAGGGAAATTGCCTAATTGTACACCTGGCACTCACAAAAGCAACATAAAACTATGCGGTCGTCAATTATTGTTTGCAATAAAGTATCATTTGGTAGTCCAGAACATGAGCACTGCTGGAACAAAATCTGCCTCCTATGGAAGTTTTTATGCCTTGCATTCATCAGGATTGCTCACAAGAAATTAGCCATAGTAACGGTGTGACAATAATTTGTGCTGTGCCAGAGGAGAGTGATGATTGGTTGACATATGGGCTCTGGCATCAATTCTGACGTGTTGCAATCATGAACATTGCAAGGCAGTTCATAACCTGTGTCTTTCTCACAATAAACTCAGGAACAGAAGCGTTTTGTAATAGAAATCTATCCTGCAATTTCGGACCATGACGGGTGGCAAAACTTTCTCAAGCCTCCATGACCCATACACGATCTCCAGTTACTCTAATATTACTGGTGCTTGAATTATCATAGAATCGCGAAAGTGTAGATGGAGGTCATTCGGGCCATTGATCTTGCAACAATCCCACCCAGGTCCGAGCCCCGCAACTCCACGTATTTATCCTGCTAACCCCCCAACCATCACCCCCGCCACCACCCGCCCTCCCTCCCACCGCCCACCCCCCTCCCGCACCCCCGCCCACACCATGTCAATTGAGCATGGCAATCAACATGACCTGCACATCTTTGGACTGCGGCAAGAAACCGGATCACCTGGAGGAAACGCACACAGACACGGGGAGAAGGCGCAAACTGCACACAGTCACTCATGACCAGAATTAAAGCTGAGTCCCTGGCGCTGTGAGGCAGCAGTGCTAACTAGTATGACACCGTGCAGCCCATGATAGGAATAGGGAAAATTGGGCTACACAGCAATACAATATAGTGTGAGATAACTTGCAATAGATAAGGTGGTTTGCTTGTTTTGAAGACAAGGCGATCGTAAAGATAATGTTCTCAGGGATTGTACACCATTACTGTAGAGCAACAGCGGGCTAACAAAAAGAGTAGTAGATAAGAAGCAAAGCTAAAATTGTATCGTTTGCCCTTTGAAAAATGAGGAACTCAATGGAGAAGGAGGCCAAATGATGAACATCCGGTATCCAAAAATATAACACAGCTCGTGAACAATGAATCATAATGTCACTGATTTCCTCTGTCCCCCGAGAAGTGGAAACGTTGACATCCAGCTGCAATGTCACACCGAACTTCTCCATTTGACAGTTTTATGGGCACTAAAGTTAACTTTGTTACTGCAGATCAGATTATTGGAACAGAATTAAGGAAGCTTAAAGTGCCCTGACTCATCAATGAATGCATTGATGATCTGTAAGAGTTCTGAAGATTGTTCAAATTATTTCAACACCTGCGGCACTATTGAATTCTACCCTGCCTTGTAAAGTCAATCGATCATAGCCGTTCGTGCGTGTCATGGAAAAACGTAATTCAATACATTAGAAAGGAATGTTTCTCCTTTTGTATTGTAGTTTCCTCTTGTGTCATGTCTCTTTGATACGTGATGGTTGCTTCAAAAAATTCTACCAACAAAAAGCAAATATCTCGGAAAATTTGCAGTCGGCATGCTCTCACAAGCGGAAATGTGAATGATATAGTGCTGCATTTATATTGTGAATTTCAGGCCCTGGGTGCATCCAGTCTTGTAATGTCGGAAACATAGCAAATAATTTGCCATTTAAGCTCCCACAAATAACAACTCTCCACTTGACTGGTGAGTGCAGCTTCAATAAGACATCAGAAGCTTGACAAATCTAGGATAAATCAACTAATTTGATAGGCTCCCCTTCCATACACATTCGCTCGTTCCACCGTCGACTACAAATGGCAGCACTGCCCACTATAGACACGTTGTGCAGCAGGAACTCAGCAAAACATCTTAGGCGACAGCTTGCAACTCCTCAAACACGGACATCCATTAGGCCAAGGGAATAAGGCTCATGGGAACAGCAACCGCTGAAATTCCCAAATTCATCGCCAGGACACATCTCCCTGTTACTTCATTGTAACTGAGATAAAATCCTCGAACTCTCTCCCTCACTGGCTCCCTAACTGCTTCAAACTCCAACGGACACATAGCATGTGTCTGCGCCATAAGGACTGCAGTGGTTCAGCAAGGCAGCTCACGCCAACCTTCTGAAAGGCAATTAGGTGTGGGCAAAGCCGGCATTCCATAAATGAGAAAGAATAGTCATAAAAAAATGGTTTTTCCAATAGAACTTGGAGCTTTAGATTGGTTTTCAATGAGGAAATGGTAATTCGGGAATGTTGGCTCGGAGAACTGGAACAAATAAATAAAGTGCTTCAAAATGTGCTTTGAATATGTTATTGCTTGAAGGCCTGGACAGACACGATGGGACAAATGGCCTATTTCTCTGCTGTGAAACTCCATGAACCTATAACTATGTCATTTCCTCCCTTGCTGGATTGATTTACATTGACGATTCACTGTTCCTGTGCATTTCCTTCCTAAACGGCGTTAGGAAATGAAGTCGGCTTTAACGAGAATCATTTCATGGTCCAGGTCTATAACCGGATTCAAAATTCATCATCTTCCGTATTGGGTTTCGAACCTGGGTTCCCGAAGCAATACCGGAATCAGTTGTCTCATTACCATTACTCCATCGCCATTCCCTGAACTGATGCATATTTTAAAATAACAGAAATCAGCGCCTTCATCTAGGTTTTCTGCTGACCTTCTATGGACATGCCCAACATTTCACACCAGCAACAACCACATTGTATTTACAACAATTGATCTAAATGGTGTATGCAGCCCAAAGAAATTGAGCCGGTGCCAATTGACGCAAAACTGGCCAGGGCCTCGCAAACCGATAACAGCGCAGATGCCCAGAATCTTTCACAAAGAGGTAGCCTTAAAGTAGCTATGAAGAAGGTAATTAGATGACCAGATGCTGAGAAGTTTATTGACGAGATTTCAGAGTTTAGAAGCTAGAGAGTGTTAGACACGGACATTAATAATGGAACATTTCTTCCTGAGGGGTGTGGTGTGATTGGGATAGAAGAATCGGGGTGCACATGAGGCCATGTCTGGATATTGAACAGAAGTAAAAATGAAACACAACAGACAGGACACTGCAAATGGGGACGAATGATTTTGTTTTAAAAATGCGAAAATGTAATGGGAAGACTCAACAAGTGTTGCTGCATCTACATATAGAGAAAGCATATGAAAGACGGTAGATTGGTAAAGATGTGTGTGTGATTCGGACACCCTCCAGTCAGGGATAGGTTGGCAAAAGTGTGTGTGTGACTCCGATATTCTGCACGAGAGCGTAGATTGGCAAAGGTGTGTGTGTGTGTGTGTGTCTGTCTGTCTGTCTATCTGTCTCCGTGTGTGTGTGCGTGTGTGTGATTCTGGAATTATGCACTATGAGGTTGATTGATAAAGGTGTGTGAGTGTGTGATTCTGACATTCGCCATTAGGGATTAGATTGGTAAAGGTCTGTGTGACTCTGACATTTTCCACTCGGTTGTAGATTGGTAAACGTGCATGTATGATTCTGACACTCTCCAATAAGGGATATATTTGCAACTGTATGTGCGTGTGTGTGGGTGTGTGCGATTCTGATATTCTCCACTAGATGGTAGATTGCAACAAAATATGGCTGTGTTTGTCTTTGCAAAGTCTGCACTGTGAGTTGGAAATATGTTTCCTTTCTCATTTCGGCACAGTTCTAAGTCTGACCTCGATGTCTCTCCATGCCCATTGCAGATAGAGAGTGCCTTTGGTACCTTGGCCTTTATAAATCGGAGTATCGATTATAAAAGTTGGAGTGTTATCGTAAGGTTATATAAAGCATTGGTGAGGCCGAATTTGGAGGATTGTGTACAGTTTTGGTTACCTAGTTACAGGAAGGATGTAAATAAGGTTGAAAGAGTGCAGACAAGATTCACAAGGATGTTGCCGGGACTTGAGTTGCAGAGTTGCAGAGAGAGATTGAATAGGTTGAGACTTTATTCCCTGGAGCGTCGAAGAATGAGGAGAGATTTGATCGAGGTGGATAAGATTTTGATGGGTATAGATAGAATGAATGCAAGCAGGCTTTTTCCACTGAGGCCAGGGGAGAAAAAAAAACCCAAAGGGCATGGGTTAAGGGTGAACGGAGAAAAGTTTAAAGGGAATATTAGGGGGAGCTTCTTCACGCAGAGAGTGGTGGGAGTGTGGAATGAGCTGCCGGATAAAGTGGTAAATGCTTTTAACATTCAAGAAAAACTTGGACGGGTTCATGGATGAGAGGGGTGTGGAGGGATATGGTCCAAGTGCTGGTCAGTGGGACGAGGCAAAACATGATTCGGCACAGACAAGAAGGGCCAAAAGGCCTGTTTCTGAGCTGGAATTTTCTATGGTTCTATGTTTGCAGCCCTTCCTTGGGCAGTCAACATTTCCTGAGGCCAACAGTGCGCTGAAAATGGGGGAGACAAGAATGCATTGAGCATTGTTCTAATTTTAACATTTTCCATTTCTCTCCCACATCACTGGGAATTCACCGCAGTATCTTCTTTGTGTTGGAATGGCTTTGCCGTACCTGATTTGACTTGGAAATGATTTGTTAGCCTGTACTTAGGAAATCCAGTCTTCCAATGAAATTCTCTGCCAATTATCGCCGCGTTGCATCTTTAATGTGTAAAGCATCTTTAGATTCCCTCACTTATTGTTTAACGGGTGAGTCTGCGTGATTGTAGTTAAGCTTAGAATCATATAATCCCTACAGTGGAGAAGCAGGCCATTCGGAGTATGCACCGCCACGACAGCGTAACGTGCCTCTTCCCCCCTCTCCATCTGTCACTCTCTCTTCACACAACTGGTGCCGCTGTCTCTCCCCCCGTCCCTTTGTCATGTACTACCACTCTATATATATTTGAGTAAGAATGCCGCAGGAACATTTGATTTGAAATGGACTTGAGTGCTCCCTGCTGACGGCTGTATGTAATTGCCTGTTTGAATTTGGAAATGCATGCACACTTGCAACAAAACCTTCAAGACTGAACTATTCCAAAGAGTATTTCTAATGATCATCCAACGCATTAGGTTATTAGAGTCTATTTATTGTCTGGACAAATGGCCCATTTGCATTGAAAAGCATTCAAGAGATTGCAAATCCTATCACCAAGATTTCAGGATAACTTCTGGTAAAGAGAAAGGCATCATAAACACGCAAAAGATATGTAACCCATATCAAGGCTTTTCCGATAGCGCATCTGGGTCTAATGTGCAGATCTCAAAGATTAATGCTGCTTCGAGGTATTACACCTTCAGCAAAGCATGCCAAAGCAGAGCAGATATGCAAGGTTGATAATTCGTAAGAAACAGATGTCTATTGTCTTACTTTACCGCTATTCCTTCCTTTTTTCTGAGCTCAAATAATGGTTTGTCTACCAATGGGTTTAGCATGCTTGCTTTTAAGGGCAGAAAGCAAAGGTTAGAAAACTGAAGAGAATTAGCAGTGTATTTTGGATATGATCAAAAATCAATGGCTTCAAGCCGAAAGCTGAGCAGGATTTTGTTGTTGTGTAGACTTATGGTCCCGTGATTGGCAGACGCCGGGTGTCTGTCTCTGCAATCTGTATAACCGGAATTTCAATGGTAAAAGCCGTATACTTTAATGAAGCTCTGCATATGTGTTTCTGTCCCACAAAAATTTGAAACAGTATCAAAGGCCAATTGTTCACATTACGCTTTTAAAACCTGACAATGACATGGCGTGTATAAAACAGGAGCGAAAACTATGACTCTGAAGAAAGAATGTCAAAAGTGGCAAATGAAAACATGGACAGGATGAAATTCATTGAACAAAACAGAAATGCTTACAAAGAAAAGGAACAGTCAAGTGCAGTGGAGCGAGAAAAAATCAATTGCAAGTGAGACAATTAGAGTTAGAAAGTACATTTGAAAGGCTGGAGTTAGAAAGAAGGGCAAGAGAAATATGGAAGGCCCTAGCAGAAGAAATGGCAAAAGAAAGCGTGTTTGAGTTGGAAAAGGTGAAGTTGGAAAATGAAGAAAAAAGACTTCAAATCAAAGGAGAAAGAGTACAAGATAGGAGTGATAGTCAGCAAGCTCAGTTTACCCAACCCCCGAGTAGGGATATGTGCAAATATGTCCAAACATTACCAAATTTCGATGAGAAGGACGCAAAAGGCGTTTTCATCTCATTTGGGAAATTGGCTACATAGATGAAATGGCCAGAGGAGGTGTGGTTAATGCTAATTCAGACCAAGACTGTAGACAGGGCGACTGAGGCGTTTGCAACATTGTCAGAGGAGGTGTCAGGAAAACATGAAGAAGTAAGCAAGGCTGTTTTGAGAGCTTATGAAGTGGAACCAGACGCATAGAGAAAAGAGTTCAGAAATATATGGAAGGAACCAGGTCAGACATATATTGACTTTCAAAGGATTAAGCAGAACAACTTTGAGAGATGGTTGAGAGCATTAAAGATAGAAAATACATCAGGCTATTAGAGACATTATTCTGCTGGAGAAGTTTAAAAACTCACTTCCAGAAGTGATAAGAACTCATAATGAGGAACATAAAGTTGTAACAGCTAAAAGAGCTGCAGAGATGGCAGATGAATACACATTAGTGCATAAGTTGAAATCTAGCTTCCGACAGCAATTTCATTCCGTGAGGGATAGATATTATGAAAGAGGTAGATCCTTCAATCAAAAACGAAATGTAAACCATACTGGAAATATATTATGACCGGCGATGATAGACACCCAAGAAGGTGGAAAAGAGGTGAAAGACCACAGGTGTTTTCACTGTGATAAAGTGGGACACAAAAAATCAAAGTGCTGGTGGCTTAAGAAAGGCACAGGGAAAAAGCATATGGGAAAAGATGCTGAACCAGTGGGATTAGTTAAAACAGTGATGAAAATCTTGAGAGAAGTCGAGGAGCTGAAGTGGAGTGCACAGCCTAGGCATGAGCTGGATAGGAAGGTAATACCCGATCTTCACTTCACTTGTCTGGGTAAGGGTTACTCAGGTCGAGCAGGGGAAATAGGTAAATAAGTTAAAATATGGATACAGGATCTTGTATGTCACTGTTAGGAAGTTACATATGTAAGGTTAAAACTGTGGTGTTTGACAAATGTAAATGTTGAAAAGAAATCCTGAAACTAAAAGAATAAATCATATAGCATTGTTTCTTTGAAGAAAACATATGTCTTTCTGTGGATTTCAAACTGCAGAAGCAAGTTTCCAACATTTGTATCCAATGCCTCGCAGTCCGTGTTCCAACATAGCAAAATAGGCTTTTGAATTGAACCAAAGAGTTTAAAGGAAGTACGCAGCGACAGGGCTAATGGAATGGAAATGTGAGGTTTGTTGGCCGCCTCACGCCATTCAGTTTGCAGGAATGTTGAGGTAATTCCAGGTATTTAAACAGACAAGGGGAAATAACTGTTAGAGTAAGCTTGCCACCTCTTTAGTCGGAAGGAAGGAGAGGCGAGGCTCTCAGACAGATTCCTGCAGTTAAATATGTATATCTTCAGAAAATCACTGTTTGAAGAGAAAGAGATACCAACTCTCAAAGGTGGAAGCAACAGATGAAAGTTCATACTTCTAACTGACGCCTGGTATTACATTATTTGATTGTGACTATATTCCATTAGGATTTATTTCATTATTCCTGAATGAGTCTTGGAATATTCGAACAATATTCCATTGGGGAGCTTATTCAGTCCATGAATTATTTTAATAAGGTTGTCATCAGTTTAAAATAAAGACCTGCTAATTGTTCATGATAGAGAGTGTCTGATCCTGCTTTAATTTACTGAAACTAGTTGCATCCTACTATCTCATACACATTCGTATAATATTACGTGTCAAGGTATATCCCTTTGTGTAGTTCCAAAATCATACAAAGAGAAAAATCACCTCCGCGTCATAACACTAATAGTAAGAGATGAAAATATTTGCACTCCTTTCGAAATATTGCCCGAGAGAGTGGGAATCTGTGGAATAAATGGTGAGATGAGTATTATTCCCTACTGTAAATAAGCTGGAGAGTCCAATTCAGTCTGGGGAAGTGGATAGCGGGAATGATGGAAAACGTGGCTATTCCAGGAATACGGGTTATTCTCGGAAAAAAATATAGCTGGAGCACAGGTGAGAATAATCTTCATGGTGGTGGAGAAGTCAAATTAGGACCAGGGAACTGAGGAGTTAAAAGAAAATACTCGTGATTTTTTTTCCGGACTGTGTGGTGCTAAGATCCCACAGCCTTTAGTTAAAAGAGGAAGGAAGAACAAAAGAGACAGATACATGAGTTGAGATCCAGTTAGGAGACACTCTGCTTGATGAGATGGTAAACGAAAAACCCAAACAGATAGAAGACCGGGCAGAGGTGTTTAGTTCTGAAAGATTAATGTGGTTACAACAGAAAGCTGAGATGATAAAGGATTTATATCATGAAGCCTTTACGGAAAATGAATCAGAGTGTATTCTAGAATGCTATTATCTTAAGGATAAAATGTTAAGGTGGAAATGGAGACGTTGGCGGGTTAGTGCAAATGACAAATGGGCAGAAGTTCACCATACTATGTTGCCGGTAGAATACAGACAGCAAGTATTGTGGGTATCACACAAATTGCATGTAGGAGGTCATCTAGGAATGAGGAAGACACAGGCTCGGATACAGAAACATTTTTACTGGCCTGGATTAGATAAAGATGTGGTTGAAATTTCCTGTACATGTCTCACATGTCAGGTGGTAAGAAAGACGCAGGCAGTGGTAAAACCAGCGGCCTTGATGCCAATTCCCGCATCTGAAGAAACGTTCACACGGATTGTAATTGATTGTGTAGGTCCTCTCCCTAAAACCAAAAGTGGGAACCAGTCTTTATCAACCTTAATGGATGTGTCCACCAGATTTCCAGAGGCAATTCCGTCACAGAATATCAAGGCAAAAAGGTTGTGGAGGAGTTGATTGCTTTCTTTACGCGTTATGTTTTCCCCAGGGAGATTCGGTTAGAACAAGAGTCCAATTTTACTCCCATTAATTTAAGGAGTCATGGATAGTTTTGGCATAAGACACTTTACCTCAAGCATGTACCACCCTGAATTCCAGGGAGCATTGGAAAGGTGGCATCAGACGCTAATTGGAATCAAGGTATCCCCTTTATGTTATTTGCTATTAGAGATGAACCAAATTAATCAATTCAGTTTACTCCATTTGTGTTGATATTCGGACATGAAGTCAGAGGTCCTTTAAAATTAATTAAGGAAACGTTTTTTGTCTGAAGTCAGGTATCTCACAGTTGGATTATGTATGTGAAGTGAGAGAAAGATTTAGCAGAGTGGGTGAATTAGCTAGACAACATTTCAAGGTGGCCCATCACCTAATGAAACAAGAAACAGGTACGAAATCTAAAATTCGCACGTTTGCGAGTGGGGCTAAAGTATTGGTGTTATTACCAATGGTAGGAGATGCCTTGAAAGTTAGATTTAGTGGTCCCGATCAGATGGATAAGAAATTAAATCAGGTTAATTATCTGGCAAAGATGCTAGAAAGGAACAAAATGTACAGGACGTGTCATGTGAACTTGCTAAAACAGTACTACGACAGCAGGGAAAGGAAAACAGAGAAAGAGGTTTTAGTTACTGCCACTCAGAGTGAGGAATGAAATCCAGATGATGTGGATGTTGATGTGCCTCTGAATCAATTGAATAATGAAGAAGTCCTTCAGAAATAGAAGTTGTAAGGGCTTTGGCTCACAGGGCTTTGGGGCAAAGGGCGAAGCGGGGTACGTTTTTTCTTCTCCATTCCTATAAAGGAAAAGCGTAGCTATGAGTGATAGGCCAGTGTGTTGCTTTCGGTGTGGGATGTGGGAGTTCCCGGAAACACCTAGCCGCCCGGAGGTTCACAATTGCACCAGGTGCGTGGAACTGCAGCTCCTGAGGGACCGCGTCAGGGAACTGGAGCAGCGGCTTGATGACCTTAGTCTAGTCAGGGAGAATGAGAGACAAATAGACATGAGTTATAGGCAAGTAGTTACACCGGGGCCTCAGGGGAAGACACGTGGGTTACAGTTAGGAGGAGTAAAGGTCATAAGGGTAACGTACCAGAGAGTACTCCAGTGGCTGTCCACGGCTCGGCGACAGGTGTGAGAGGGGAGCGGTGTGAGCAATTAGTGATGGGGTCACCTGTGGTTGACCCCTCCAAAACAGGTATATTGTTTTGGACAGTGTGGAGGAGGATGACTCTCCACGCGTAAGCCACAGGGACCAGGTTACTGGCACACAGTCAGGCTCTGTGGTCCGGAAAGGAAAGAGAGGGATTAGGAGAGCAATAGTGGTGGAGGACGCGTCGGTTAGAGGCACGGACAGGCGATTCTGTGGGTGCGAACGGGACTCCAGGATGGTAGTCTGCCTACCTGGTGCTGGGGTACTGGATGTCTCCGAGCGGATAAGATGTTTATTAAAAGGGGAGGATAAAGAAACGGATGTCATTGTACACATTGGTGCGAATGACGTAGATAGGAAGAGCAGGGGGATCCTACGAGAGCAATTCAGGGAGTTGGGAAATAGGCTAAAAAGTAGGTCCTCCAGAGTGGCAATCTCTGGGCTGCTCCCAATGCCTAGGGCCAGTGAGGCGAGGAATAGGGAGATAGTACAATTGAACGCTTGGCTAAAGGACTGGTCCAGGAGGGAGGGATTCATATTCCTGGATCACTGGGAAGTTTTCAAGAAATGAGGGCACCTGTACAAGGACGGGTCACAACTAAATTGGAAGGGCACGAATATCTTGGCTGGGAGTTTTGCTAGTGCAATTCGGGTGGGATTAAACTAATATGGCAGGGGGGGTGGGGATCAAAAAATTAGGTCTACAAGTGTAGAGGCTGGGGACAAGCTTGGGGCCAGGACAAGGCTGGCAAAGAAGAAGAGCACTCTGGGGGAGGATGACCTCACTGGGCCTGGAGGACTGGAGTGCATCTCCTTCAGTACAATGAGCGTAGCAGGTAAGACAGACGAATTTAGGGCCTGAATGCTTACGAGGAATTTGGATGTGGTTGCGGTGACAGAGACTTGGTTGAAAGAGGGATAGGACTGGCAGCTGAATATTCCGGGGTACAAGTGTTTTAGGCGAGACAGAGGAGGGGCCAAAAGAGGTGGGGGAGTAGCAGTATTAGTTAGAGAGCATATTACAGCGGTGCAGAGGGAGGATAATTCAGAGGGGGCGTGTAACGAGTCACTGTGGTGGAGCTCAAAAACAGGAAGGGCGCAGTCAGTATGTTGGATGTATGCTACAGGCCCCCCAACAGCCCAAGTGACGTGGAAGAACGGATATGTCAGGAGATAATGGATAGGTGCAGGGAAAATAGGTTGTTGTAGTGGGAGACTTCAATTTGCCTGATATAGACTGGAAATCGCGTAGGGCTGGGAATCTGAATGGAGAGGCATTTGTAAAATGCGTACAGGAAGGTTCTTTGGAACAATATGTAGAAATTCCGATGAGAGAGGGGGCTATACTGGACCTTGTACTGGGGAAGGAGCCCGGTCAGGTCTTCAAAGTTTTGTTAGGGGAACATGTGGCAAATAGTGACCACAATTCTGTTAGCTTTAGGATAGTGATGGAAAAGGAGGAGTGGTGTCCCAAGGGTAAGGTGTTGGATTTGGGGAAGGCCAACTTTAGTGGGATTAGGCAGAATTTGGCAGCCGTTGATTGGGAGAGGCTGTTTGAGGGTAAATCCACATCTGGCATGTGGGAGTGTTTTAAAGAACAGTTGCTAGGGCTGCAGGATAGGCATGTGCCTGTAAAAAAGGATAGGAAGGGTAGGATTCGAGAACCGTGGATAACCAGGGAAATTGAGGGATTGGTCATAAAGAAAAGAGTGGCGTACATTAGGTCCAGGCAAGTAAAAACGGAGGGAGCTCTGGAGGAATACAAAGAAAGTAGGAAAGAACTCAAACGAGGAATTAGAAGGGCAAAAAGGGGTCACGAAATGTCCTTAGCAGACAGGATTAAGGAGAATCCCTAGGCATTTCGTTCATACATTCGGAACAAAAGGGTTGTCAGGGAAAAAATGGGACTCTCAGGGACAAAAGTGGGGAATTATGCTCAGAGCCCAAAGAAGTTGGGGAGATCCTAAATGAATACTTTGCGTTGGTATTCACAAAGGAGAGGGATGTGCTGACTGGGAGTGTCTCGGAGGGGAGTGTTGACCCGTTAGAGAAAATCTCCATTACAAGGGAGGAAGTGTTAGGTTTTTTAGGGAATATAAAGACTGACAAATCCCCAGGGCCTGATGGAATCTATCCCAGGCTGCTCAGGGAGACGAGAGATGCAATCGCTGGGCCTCTGACGCAAATCTTTGTCTCGTCAGGGGAAACAGGTGAGGTCCCAGCGGATTGCAGGATAGCTAATGTGGTCCCGTTATTTAAGAAGGGTAGGAAGGATAACCCGGGAAATTATAGGCCGGTGAGCTTATCGTCCGTGGTGGGGAAGTTGTTGGAGAGGATTCTTAGAGATAGGATGTATGCGCATTTAGAAAGGAATAAACTCATTAATGATAGTCAGCATGGTTTTGTGAGAGGGAGGTCATGCCTCACTCAACTGGTGGAGTTTTTTGAAGAAGTGACTGGAATGGTTGACGAGGGAAGGGCCGTGGATGTCGTATATATGGACTTTAGTGAAGCGTTTGACTAAGTCCCTCATGGTAGGCTGGTGCAAAAGGTTGGATCTCATGGGATAAAGGGGGAGGTGGCTAGATGGGTGGAGAACTGGCTTGGTCACAGAAGACAGAGGATGGTAGTGGAAGGGTCTTTTTCCGGCAGGATGCCTGTGACTAGGGCTGTTCCGCAGGGCTCTGTATTGGGACCTCTGCTGTTTGTGATTTATATAAACGATCTGGAAGAAGGTGTAACTGGGGTGATCAGTAAGTTTGCAGATGGCACAAAAATGGCTGGACTTGCAGATAGTGAGGAACATTGTCAGAGGCTACAGAAGGATATCGATACGCTGGAATTTTGGGCAAAGAAATGGCAGATGGAGTTCAATCCTGATGAATGTGAAGTGATGCATTTTGGTAGAACTAACGTAGCGGGGAGCTATACGATAAAGGGCAGAACCATAAAGGGTGTAGATACGCAGAGGGACCTGGGTGTGCAAGTCCACAGATCCTTGAAGGTGACGGCACAGGTGGAGAAGGTAGTGAAGAAGGCATATGGCATGCTTGCCTTTATAGGACGGGGTATAGAGTATAAAAGTTGGGGTCTGATGTTGCAGTTGTACAGAACGTTGGTTCGGCCGCATTTGGAATACTGCGCCCAGTTCTGGTCGCCACACTACCAGAAGGACGTGGAGGCTTTAGAGAGAGTGCAGAGGAGGTATACCAGGATGTTGCCTGGTGTGGAAGGGCTTAGTTATGAGAAGAGATTGGGTAACTGGGGTTGTTCTCACTGGAAAGACGGAGGATGAGGGGTGACCTAATAGAGGTGTATAAAATTATGAAAGGCATAGATTGGTTGAACGGTGGGAAGCTTTTTCCCAGGTCGGTGGTGACGTTCACGAGGGGTCATAGGTTCAAGGTGAGGGGGGGGGGAGGTTTAACACGGATATCAGAAGGACGTATGTTACACAGAGGGTGGTGGGGGCCTGGAATGCGCTGCCGGACAAGGTGGTGGAGGCGGAGACACTGGGAACGTTTAAGACTTATCTAGATAGCCAAATGAACGGAGTGGGAATGGAGGGATACAAAGGAATGGTCTAGTTTGGACCAGGGAGCGGCGCGGGCTTGGAGGGCCGAAGGGCCTGTTCCTGTGCTGTACTGTTCTTTGTTCTTTGTAATAATGTAGTGAGCCATCTGTCTCAGGAACTAAGAACTGAATTGAAAGACTAGTTACAATACTATGAGGGCTATGTCGAAATAGAAAGGGGAGAACTAATGTCATAGTGCATGAGGTTGACGTAGGGAATGCTGTTCCAATAAAACAACACCCATATTGGTATAATTCTCTTAACGGCAGCGCAGGTCGAGATAGAAGTGGAAGCGATGCAAGAAGACAACATCAAACAGCCAAGTCAAAGCGAGGAGGGTACACCAATTATGTTTCTGATTCAGATGGAAGAGGAGAAAGTTTGGTCCCAAACCAGTGTCCTCTGTTTGAACAGAGGGAAATATGATAGAATGATAGGATGAGGGATGAGGGATGAATTGGCTAAGGTAGACTGGGAGAGCAGGCTGGCAGGTAGGATAGCTGAGGAACAGTTGAGGATTTTTAAGGAGATCCTTTTCAGTTCTCAGCAAAAATATATTCCAGCAAAAAACAAGGATTGTAAGAAAAGGGAGAACCAGTCGTGGATAACGAAGGAAATAAAGGAGAGTATTAAAATAAAAACAGCTGCGTACAGAATGGCCAAAAATAGTTGAGAAACAAGTGATTGGGAAAAATTTAAGAAACAACAAAGAGAGACTAGGAAAGCGATAAAGAAAGGAAGGATAGACTATGAAGCTAGGCTAGCAGTTAATATAAAAAATGATAGTAAAAGTTTTCATAAATATATATAAAAGAATAGAGTGGCTACAGTGAATGTTGGACCCTTGGAGGACGAGAAGGGGGAGTTAATAGTGGGAAATGAGGATATGGCTGAGTCTTTAAATAAGTTTTTTGTGTCGGTCTTCATGGTGGAGGACACAAATAGTTTGCCAAATATTAACGATAGAGGGTTGGCAGCAGGAGAAATACTTAATACAATTAATGTTACCAGAGAGGCAGTGCTGGGTAGACTAATGGGACTGAAGGTGGACAAGTCCCCGGGTCCGGATGGAATGCATCCCAGGGTATTGAAAGAAATGTCAGAGGTAATAGTGGATGCGTTAGTGATTATTTATCAAAACTCGTTGCATTCTGGGGTAGTGCCGGTTGATTGGAAAACGGCTAATGTTACGCCGCTGTTTAAAAAAGGAAGGAGACAAAAGGCGGGTAACTATAGGCCGGTCAGCTTAACGTCTGTAGTAGGGAAAATGCTGGAATCCATTATTAAAGAGGAGATAGCAGGGCATCTGGATAGAAATGGTTCGATCAATCAGACGCAGCATGGATTCATGAGGGGAAAGTCGTGCTTGACGAACATGTTGGATTTTTATGAAGATGTGACTAGGGCGGTTGATGGAGGAGAACCAGTGGATGCGGTGTTTTTGGATTTCCAAAAGGCGTTTGATAAGGTGCCCCATAAAAGGCTGCTGAAGAAGATTAGGGCACACGGAGTTGGGGGTAGTGTGTTAAAGTGGATTGGGGACTGGCTATCCGACAGGAAGCAAAGAGTCGGAATAAATGGGTGTTTTTCCGGTTGGAGGAAGGTAACTAGTGGCGTGCCGCAGGGATCGGTACTCGGGCCGCAACTATTTACCATTTATATCGATGATCTGGAGGAGGGGACGGAGTGTAGGGTAACGAAGTTTGCAGACGACACAAAGATAAGTAGAAAAGTGAATCGTGTGGAGGACGGAGAAGATCTGCAAAGAGATTTGGACAGGCTGAGTGAGTGGGCGAGGATATGGCAAGTGGAGTATAACGTTGATAAATGCGAGGTTATACACTTTGGAGGAAATAATAACAAATGGGATTACTATCTCAATGGAAACAAATTAAAACATTCTACCGTGCAAAGGGACCTGGGGGTCCTTGTGCATGAGACGCAAAAGCCCAGTCTGCAGGTACAACAGGTGATCAAGAAGGCAAATGGGATGTTGGCCTATATTGCGAGGGGGATAGAATATAAAAGCAGGGATGTCTTGATGCACCTGTACAGGGCATTGGTGAGGCCGCAGCTGGAATACTGTGTGCAGTATTGGTCCCCTTATATGAGGAAGGATATATTGGCATTGGAGGGAGTGCAGAGAAGGTTCACCAGGTTGATACCGGAGATGAGGGGTTTGGATTATGAGGAGAGGCTGAGGAGATTGGCTTTGTACTCGTTGGAGTTTAGAAGGATGAGGGGGGATCTTATGGAGACTTATAAGATAATGCGGGGGCTGGATAGGGTGGAGGCGGAGAGATTCTTTCCACTTAGTAAGGAAGTTAAAACTAGAGGACACAGCCTCAAAATAAAGGGGGGTCGGTTTAAGACAGAGTTGAGGAGGAACTTCTTCTCCCAGAGGGTGGTGAATCTCTGGAATTCTCTGCCCACTGAGGTGGAGGAGGCTACCTCACTGAACATGTTTAAAGCGCGGATGGATGGATTCCTGATCGGTAAGGGAATTAAGGGTTATGGGGGTCAGGCGGGTAAGTGGTACTGATCCACGTCAGATCAGCCATGATCTTATTGAATGGCAGGGCAGGCTCGAGGGGCTAGATGGCCTACTCCTGCTCCTATTTCTTATGTTCTTATGTTGCTCTCCAAATCTGATGGTACTCAACAATTCTGCATACATCATCAGAAGATCAACTTTGTGATTAAATTTGAATCATATTCAGTTCCAAGTTTGGAGTATTATGTTGGAAAAGTCAGACAAGCTACTTACATCGCAAAGTTGGACCGACTTTGCAGTTACTGGCAAATACATTTGTCAGAGGGAGCAAAATATGTTTCAGCCTTTGTAACCCCAAATGGGCTGTAACAATTTAAAGTAATGCCCTTTGGGATGGAAAACACACCAGCTGCTTTTCAAATGCTTATGGACAGAATTGTTGCAGGAGTGACTAATTGTGTCGTCTGCATGGATGATTTAGTGATCATTCATAGAAAGATCACGTGGAGCATCTGGCAGAGCTCTTCGAATGACCACGGATGGGAAAGTTGTTCATAAACTTGGTGAAAGCAGAATTTGTGAAAAGAGAAGTGACATTGGATACGGATGGATGACACCGAGAAATGTGAAGACGAAGGCCATCGAGGAATTTCCAAGACCATCATCGAAGAAGGAAGTGCTGCAATTTTTGGGATTGAACGGATTCTACAGAAAATTAATACCAAACTTTAGAAACATAGTGGCACCATTGACGGACTTGTTAAACAAGAACATGGACAGTGCAATGTTAGGAGGGATTTGAGAATTTGGATGCAGTGTTAACCACTGTACCTAGTTTATAGACAGCAAATGTATTAAAACCCTTTAAAGTCGCCATCGATGCCACTGATGTAGGTGTTGGAGCTATGTTGTTAGAGGAGCATGATTGTAGAATCGACAGGCCAATCACTTATTTTTCAAAATAAATCTCAATATCCACCAGACAAAATATTCAACTATTGAAAATGAGTTCTTGAGTTTAGTAATGGTCTTACAACATTTTAGTGTTTACATTGCAAACAATGCATCAGAAATGATTGTGTATACTGATCACAATCCTTTCACATTTCTGAAAAGATTCTCGGGCATGAACGCCAGACTATTTCGTTGGAGTCTTATGTTACAAGCAATTAATTTACAGATTGGACATGTTGCACTTTGTGAAAATGTTATTGCAGATGTGTTATCGCGAATATAAAAGAAAAAGAAATGAAGTTGTCTTTTCATGATGATAGTTCATTTTTATTCCTTAATGGGGAGGTATTGTGAAGTAAGTGTTTGTAAAATTTTAAGAGAACTTGTAAAATGCTAAGAGTTGTGAAATTGCATGGCCTGTTAAAAAAGGTAGATTTCATGCTATGCTTAGAGAGGTAAAAGAGATGCAGATGCAACTGCAATACACAGAGAGCTTAGAGTGGAACATTGCATTGTGAGGATAGTAGTACTGCCAGGAAAATAGGTTGTTTTCGAATTTTAACCAATCATTTTCAACTAGATATTTGAATAACTGCCGCCTATCAGATTTGAATTTGATGTCTTCGTGACCTGTGAAGTAATTCTATTATAGGGATTTTGGTATGTCACCAGGGGGATAGAAGCCAGTTCCCAGCTTCAGAAAGCCAAAGAGCAACTGTGTCAGACAGCAACTGCCTCTCACAGCAATTGCCTCTGATAGCAACTGATTCTGTCAGACAGCCTCTGTCACAGATCACAGCTTGAGAGAGAGATACAGAGCCGGCAACTGTTTCTGCCAGGGCAACAGCCACATTTATGACTTAAAATATAGCCTTATTTCGATAGTGAAGACAGAAGAACTCAGCGAAAATGACAGAAGATTCGGAAGACGACAAACTTGGTTGAAATTTGCGAGTCACGAAGAATTATATTTTCTTTCTTCAAACATTGAGAATTGTAATTATCTAAACAGCATTCCATTAGAATGTTTGTTCTTAGTTTAGTTAACCTGTTCACTGTTAGTTCTATAAATAAAGCGTTACTTGTAGCTTTTACAGAGTGAGTCTCAGGTAGTTATTTTGATTTAACCAGTAAATGCTGCTGAAGCGCTGGTATTACCCCTTCTCACACACTCTTTAACAGATTATGCAGCGAGGTAGTTCTCTTTGAGTTGTTGTGTGTTATTTCTCAGAGAGGAGATCAACCTCCCTATTTATCACAGTAATCTATTCCTAAACTGGAACATTTCATTCAAATCTCACTTTCAGCTTCTGAGTTTCCAGAGGGCAATCATTTAAAAAAATCCTCATCATGGTTGTCACCTAGCTCCGATTCGACATCTTATTTTCAAATGTCTTGGGATACAGGAGAAAGTTTTTTTTTTATTGCGTGCTACACAGCTAAAACCATCCGTTCATAGAATACATAGTGGAGTAGGATAGGGTGCAGAAAATACGACTGTGCTTCAGGTGGGGTGAAGAGAAAGATCAGCTTAAAATGTGATGGGACCAGTCAGACGTCTGATGACAGCAGGGGTGAAGCTGTTCCTGAGTCTGTTGGTACGTGTCTTCAGCCTTTTGTATACATTTTTCCGATGTACTTGAAACTTGCACATCTGATGTGCTTCGTGTAATTTTTCAAGATGTAAATTTTAAATTTAAAGTCCGTGTCTGGTATGTGTGGGGCGCTTGATTATGCTGGCTGCTTTCCCGAAGCAGTGGCTAATGTGGACGGAGTCAATGGATGGGAGGCTGTTTTGTGTAATGGACTAGGACTACGTTCAGACTGTTTTGTAGCTACGTGCCTTCTTGGTCAGATCAGGAGCCATACCAACCTGTGATACCACCGGATATAAAAATGTTCTCTATGGTGCATCAGTAACAAATTGTGAGTGTCATAGTAGACATGCTAATTTTCTTTAGCCTGCTGAGAAAATAGAGGCCTCAATGGGTTTTTTGAACTACAGGGTCGAAGTGGAGGGAAGACAACATATTGTTTTTGATCTGGACACCTAGAAGCCTGAAGCTCCCTCCCAGCTCCACTGCATCACCGTTGATGTGGACAGGGGCATGTCTTCCACTTTGTTTCCTGAAGTTAATAACTCCCTCCTTCATTTTACTGATCAATACAATTTGTTCTAAAGACACCGTCCTTTCCTCTACAAAACCTTTGATTATTTGCCTCTCCCTTCAGTCCTGTGTATGTACCCTAGAACTCCATGTTTGAGTGTCTGAAGTCTGTCTTCCTCTCCCTGCTTAGTATTGAAACAACTTTAGTCAGAGACACAATGATACTCTCTCTGAGAGTGCGGAGCTGTAAGTAAACCCCAGCAACACTGGATTCCTATGCACTCCTTCTGTCTGACCAGTCAGCGGCCGTTAGCAGGTTTTGACCATCAACTCCTCCTCCAATGCCTTGCCATGGTCCTGCAGTTGGGGGTGACTGCACCGTTTCCATTCATGTCTGTTCCAATTCAATCACCGCAAAGACTACTCATCTTTTCCAGGCTTTGGCAAGATAAATTGGAACGATGAGAAACGAGGAGATGTGTGTTCCACATAGGATTGTTCAGATGAAAACGTGAGGAATGAGAATCCATGGGAACCTTGATCAGACAATTGAGCAAATACTTGCAAAGCGATAATTGCAAGATTATGCAAGAAATAAGATTCTGTTGAATTAAATTGGACAGATCGTCAATGCGTGTACCTTTTGTTGTGAGGTGGTGTTCTGTGAATTACTGGAATACATCATTAAATTGCCTGAAATGCATATTTTAAAAATCGAATGTTCGAGAGTCCATCGTCTCTCTCTATTCACTGCAATGAAACAGACAGGATCCGACTTAAAACGTTTGTGAAACATGTAATTGAATCGAGTTGCTGATAAAAATATTGCCATCAAATGTGTTCGACGTGTGGTAACAAACTGTTGCATGATGCTGTTCAAACATATCGTCGACAACTGTGCTCAACGTGTGGTAACAAACCATTGATTTGCGCTTTATAAAAATCGGCTATAAATTCGCAAGCAGCAACATTTAATTCAAACCCACACTCGCCCACACACACGTTCATCAGCACACATAGAGACATAGAGCAAGGAAACAGACACGTTGGCCCAAGTTGACCATGCGACCAAGTTTCTAGCAGGAAGCTAGTCCCGCATTTGGTCCATATCCCTCCATATACTTGTCTCCCATATAACTGTCCAAATGTTTCTTAAAAGACAAAATAGGACCCGCCTCTACTACTGCCCCGGCAGCTCGTTCCAGACATTCACCACTCTCTGATTGACAAAGAAATTGCCCCTCTGTTCCCTTTAGTATATCTCTCCTCTTGCCTAAAAAATATCCGCTCTGGTTTTAGACTCCCATACTTTTGGAAAAAGACTTTGACCAGAAAATTGTGCACATACTTGCAAAGCGATAATTGCAAGATTATGCAAGAAATAAGATTCTGTTGAATTAAATTGGACAGATCGTCAATGCCTGTACCTTTTGTTGTGAGGTGGTGTTCTGTGAATTACTGGAATACATCATTAAATTGCCTGAAATGCATATTTGAAAAATCGAATGTTCGAGAGTCCATCGTCTCTCTCTATTCACTGCAATGAAACAGACAGGATCCGAATTAAAACGTTTGTGAAACATGTAATTGAATCGAGTTGCTGATAAAAATATTGCCTTCAAATGTGTTCAACGTGTGGTAACAAACTGTTGCATGATGCTGTTCAAAAATATCGTCGACAACTGTGTTCAACGTGTGGTAACAAACCATTGATTTGCGCTTTATAAAAATCGGCTATAAATTCGCAAGCAGCAACATTTAATTCAAACCCACACTCGCCCACACACACGTTCATCAAACACACATAGAGACAAAGAGCAAGGAAACAGACACGTTGGCCCAAGTTGACCATGCGACCAAGTTTCTAGCAGGAAGCTAGTCCCGCATTTTGTCCATATCCCTCCATATACTTGTCTCCCATATAACTGTCCAAATGTTTCTTAAAAGACAAAATAGGACCCGCCTCTACTACTGCCCCGGCAGCTCGTTCCAGACATTCACCACTCTCTGATTGACAAAGAAATTGCCCCTCTGGTCCCTTTAGTATATCTCTCCTCTTGCCTAAAAAATATCCGCTCTGGTTTTAGACTCCCATACTTTTGGAAAAAGACTTTGACCAGAAAATTGTGCATATACTTGCAAAGCGATAAGTGCAAGATTCTGCATGAACTAAGATTCTGTTGAATTAAATTGGACAGATCCGTCAATGTGTTTACCTTTTGTTGTGAGGTGGTGTTCTGTGAATTACAGGAATACATCATTAATTTGCCTGAAATGCATATTTTAAAAATCGAATGTTCGGGAGTCCATCGTCGCTCTCCATTCCCTGCAATGAAACAGACAGGATCCGAATTAAAACATTTGTGAAACATGTCATTGAATCGAGTTACTGATAAAAATATTGCCTTCAAATATGTTCAACGTGTGGTAACAAACTGTTGCATGATGCTGTTCAAAAATATCGTCGACAACTGTGTTCAACGTGTGGTAACAAACCATTGATTTGCGCTTTATAAAAATCGGCTATAAATTCGCAAGCAGCAACATTTAATTCAAACCCACACTCGCCCACACACACGTTCATCAAACACACATAGAGACATAGAGCAAGGAAACAGACACGTTGGCCCAAGTTGACCATGCGACCAAGTTTCTAGCAGGAAGCTAGTCCCGCATTTTGTCCATATCCCTCCATTCCTTGTCTCCCATATAACTGTCCAAATGTTTCTTAAAAGACAAAATAGGACCCGCCTCTACTACTGCCCCGGCAGCTCGTTCCAGACATTCACCACTCTCTGATTGACAAAGAAATTGCCCCTCTGGTCCCTTTAGTATATCTTTCCTCTTGCCTAAAAAATATCCGCTCTGGTTTTAGACTCCCATACTTTTGGAAAAAGACTTTGACCAGAAAATTGTGCATATACTTGCAAAGCGATAAGTGTAAGATTCTGCATGAACTAAGATTCTGTTGAATTAAATTGGACAGATCCGTCAATGTGTTTACCTTTTGTTGTGAGGTGGTGTTCTGTGAATTACTGGAATACATCATTAATTTGCCTGAAATGCATATTTTAAAAATCGAATGTTCGGGATTCCATCGTCTCTCTCCATTCCCTGCAATGAAACAGACAGGATCCGAATTAAAACTTTTGTGAAACATGTCATTGAATCGAGTTACTGATAAAAATATTGCCTTCAAATATGTTCAACGTGTGGTAAACTGTTGCATGATGCTGTACAAAAATATCGTCGACAACTGTGCTCAACGTGTGGTAACAAACCATTGATTTGCGCTTTATAAAAATCGGCTATAAATTCGCAAGCAGCAACATTTAATTCAAACCCACACTCGCCCACACACACGTTCATCAAACACACATAGAGTCATCGAGCAAGGAAACAGACACGTTGGCCCAAGTTGACCATGCGACCAAGTTTCTAGCATGAAGCTCGTCCCGCATTTGGTCTATATCCCTCCATATACTTGTCACCCATATAACTGTCCAAATGTTTCTTAAAATACAAAATTGGACCCGCCTCTACTACTGCCCCGGCAGCTCGTTCCAGACATTCACCACTCTCTGATTGACAAAGAAATTGCCCCTCTGGTCCCTTTAGTATATCTCTCCTCTTGCCTAAAAAATATCCCCTCTGGTTTTAGACTCCCATACATTTGGAAAAAGACTTTGACCAGACAATTGTGCATGTACTTGCAAAGCGATAATTGCAAGATACTGCATGAACTAAGATTCTGTTTAATTAAATTGGACAGATCCGTCAATGCGTGAACCTTTTGTTGTGAGGTGGTGTTCTGTGAATTACTGGAATACATCATTACATTGCCTGAAATGCATATTTTAAAAATCGAATGTTCGGGAGTCCATCGTCTCTCTCCATTCCCTGCAATGGACACAGGGGCATCCATATCCGTTACCGACCTACCCTTACACACTACAAATAAAATGATTTATCTGACCGGGATAGCAGGGAACAAAACATCCGCCTACCTGAGCGAGACCACGTGAGTAGAAATAAATAATCTATATATCCCAATGAAGTTCTATGTGTGCAGAAATAATGAGGGAACCATAATGGGGAACGATTTAATGAAAGAATATGAGATCTTGATAGACTGTGGGAAGGCAGAATTAATTTGGCCAAGACAGGACGGTCGAAAAACTAGAATAGGGAAACTCACAAGTCACCTCGAGACCATTAAGGTGGCCACAGTCACCACCAGAAAATGGGAATTAGAGACAGGAGGGTTCGGAGCCATTTGTGCTTCCGTTCCCGGAGTATGGGCTGAAACAAAGTTAGATACCGGTTTATCCAAAACGGACCCAATAAAGGTACCGGGACCAGAGCATAAGCCACACCGGCAGTACCCAATCTAACCAGAAGCAGAGAAAGCTGTAGTAGAAATTGTGAAAGGGTTAGTGGAAAAGGGGATCCTGAGAGAAGCCGCAAGCACCACTAACTCCCCAACATGGCCAGTGAGTAAAGCTGACGGGAGCTATAGGCTCACGATAGATGACACCGGACTTAATAAAGTCACGTCCAAGCTACACCCCATTGTAGCAAGCCCTTCTACAATCCTGAATGGACTGTCACAGGAGCATAAAATATTTACAGTACTGGACATAGCTAATGGATTCTGGTCCTTACCATTGGATCCTGAATCCCAAGACAAATTTGCATTTACAGTAGGGGACAAGCAGTACACCTGGACCCGTTTACCACAGGGATTCCACAACAGCCCCGCTATATTCCATCGAGTGATGAGTGACATCCTAAACAGGGTAGAACTGCCAGAGGGTAACACGACCTTACAATATGTAGACGACATCCTAATAGCTTCAGAGTCCATATATTTATATTTAGTACTGAACGAATTAAAAGCCGCAGGGTTAAAGGTCAGCCCCAAAAAGGCGCAGATCGGGAAATCACAGATCCTATACCTAGGGCACCTTATATCCCAAGGACTTAAAGAAATGCCGGCGGACAGGAAAGAGGCAATACAACAGGTGCCGCGGCCGGTTAGTATAAGAGGGGTTAGAAAGGTGCTAGGACTATTCAACGACAGTCGGAGTTTCATCCCAGGGTTCTCAGAACTCGCAGAACCCATACAGAGACTCGTTAAAGGGGGGAAGCCAGCTTTAGTCCCCGTAGAGTGGGGACCCGAGCAAGAAGAAGCTTACACTAAATTAAAAACAGAACTCATATCAGCCCCCGGACTAGGCTTACCCGATCTTAACAAAGACTTCCACATTTATTGTAATAATGAGGAAGGGTTCTATTCCGCAATAGTAACACAGTACCAGGGCGACAGAAAGAGACCCATAGGATATTATTCCACCTCAGAGGGGCCGGTAGTTACCGGACTGCCAAGGTGCATAGCCGCCTTGGATTGCGCCGCCTGGGCCATGAAGGTTAGCGAGCCAGTAATCATGACAGGGAATATAATCCTCCACACCAAACACACCTTGGTGGAAATGCTGAACACGGGAAAACTAAAGTCAGTCTCCAACATGAGGAGGGCTAAATGGGAAGCTGTCCTCCTACCTCCCAGCAAGTCCGTAACAATAATAAGGGATACGGGAAATAACCCAGCAGAAGGAATCTTAGATGAAGGAGAACCCCACAATTGTGGGGATGTGGATGTGGGAGAAGGGGAAGGTAGGATAAAGGATATGCCCCTGGTAACAGCGGAAGAGACCCTCTTTGTGGATGGGTCACGCAAATATGTGGAAGGATCACCCCGGACAGGATGGGCAGTAGTAAATGATAAACTAGAAACAGTAAGGTCAGGAAGAATTGACGGAAGCTTGTCCGCACAAGTGGCAGAACTGGTGGCACTCACCCAGGCACTTGAGTTGTCCGAGGGTAAAGCGGTAAACATTTATTCAGACAGCCGCTTTGCCTTCGGAGTCATACATGATTATATGACAGCTTGGGGAAGGAGAGGGTTCATAACCACAGGGGGAACCCCTATCAAGCACCAGCAGAGAATTGAGGCATTATTGAGAGCTAGCGAGAGACCTAGAGAAGCCGCAGTAATAAAAATTAAAGCGCACCAGAAAGAGCCCGGAAGAGATAGCCCCGACTGGCTAAATTTCAAAGGGAACCAAGCCCCAGATAGGGCAGCACAGTTAGCCCTAGAGCAAGAAATGATTGATGAATTGCCAATAGCAGCAATAGAACCAACAGACGCCGAAGTAGACATTCAGGGTTTGCATGAGGATACCCCAAAGGAAGAAAAGGAGAAGTGGGAAGCTCAGGGAGCAGTTAAGGGGACCGATAACATTTGGAGACGAGAACATAAGGTAATAGCACCAGAGTGCATACAAAACACCCTATTGGGATTACATCATGGACTCTCACATGTGGGTAGAGAGGCCATGATAACTAATATCGGGAAGGAGTGGTGGTGGAAGGGAATGGGAAAAGATATTGCCCGACACTGTCACCGATGCGTGGCGTGCGCGCAACACAACCCTGGTAGACCCATAAAAATTAAAATGGGACACCAGCCGAGACCCAAGGGACCCTGGGAACATCTACAACTAGATTTTACAGGACCACTGCCACAGTCCCATGGCAAGACTTACCGTCTGGTCATCATAGACCAGTTCACCAGGTGGGTGGAAGCGTTCCCGACTTCAAACTGCACTGCTACCACAATGGCCAGGATATTGGCAGAGGAGGTAATCCCAAGATGGGGGGTACCCCTACAAATTGATTCGGACCAGGGAACGCACTTCACTGGAAAGGTGATAAAAACAGTGTGCCAATTAATGGGGATAAAACAAAAATTTCACATCCACTACCACCCGCAGAGCTCTGGAATGGTGGAGCGTATGAACAGAACACTAAAAAATGCACTTGCTCAGGCCGTGCAGACATCAGGGAGAAGGTGGACAGAGGTATTGCCCACCATACTAATGAAATTAAGAGCTACCACAAACCGGAAACCCGGATTAACCCCTTATGAACTAATGACAGGACGGGCAATGCAGTTACCAGAAAGCATCATAACAGGTGGGACCGATGTCGGTCCACTAAAAGATAAAATCAAAAGATACGTTCTGGACCTGAGCACCCAGCTAAAAGGGATGCGCAAATTGGTAAGAGATCATCAGGAAATAAAAGACGCAGAGAGAGAGCTGGAAACGCTCCCTGACGTCCCAACAGTGGGAAGTCGCGTCCTAGTGAAAACACTACCCGACAAGCCAGGGTTTGCACCAAAGTGGAATGGGCCATATGAAATTATAATTAGTGGGGACACCTGTGCCTGTATAGACATAAGAGGGAAAGGTGTCTGGAAGCACTGGACGCAACTGAAATTACACAAAGGAGATAAGTAGCTAAATTGATGAACTAACAGAACTGCTTTCCTCAACACAAGCAAAGACTGCAAGCAAGAGCCGGCGTGCGCGGGTTAATAAATGAAATAACTGTAAAAAAATTGAATTGTAGTGTTAAGTTTTATAACTGTTGCGAATATGTATGTAATCGCGTATGTAATTGTATTATTTTGCGTTGTGGCAACTGTAAATCTGACTGGGCTCGAAGATAACTTGTTTTACAAAGCCCACATACATTTACACGGGAATCGGACTGTATGTTACCCGTTAACCTAATCTGTAGAAGCCCTATTTGTAGCCACCCCTGGGTGGATCCCTCATGACTTATATACTGAAGATACATCAGAGACCCCCTGTAAGGGACAAATTGGCAAATAAAAAAGAGGTTTACAGGGGAGATGTGTGGGACTTGTAAACTCCACAGATCCTACATGCGAGGGGTCCCAAAAGGAGGGAGGAAAAGCTTGCCCAGATACTGCAAGCTGTCCGCTTTGTTTCACGGGGCAGGGATGGGGATGTGCCTATGCCTTAGTCCCCAACAATGATTCTTGTGTACAGACACAGTGTGTCCGTCAACATTGTCGGATTAACAAGGGACAGATTACTTGTATTTGTGACGAACGGAAATGTTTAAATATAACCGCGGGAAGACAGCTTATTTGCGGGCAATGTAATGGAACTCACGTAAGCTCAGCCAAATGGACATATCCCTTTGATACCTATCAGGTGGTGGGATCAAACGGGAAGCCAAATAAAATGAACAATTGGCAGTATGAGCAAACTCACAATCGGGACACTAAATATTACCGGGCTAAGAAGGGGTATGTATTCCTCTTCAATGGTACCCACATGACAGAAACACCAAACCTCCCAAAACGTTTTGCGGTAGGAACAATCGGGCCACTGACTGTTCTATGCCCTCAGAATACTGGGAAGCCCCGGGTACACTGGGATCCTCACTGGGGTATGGGTTCCTCGGAGCTTTATCTCTAGGGGGGTCAGCCGGTGTAATTGGAGCAAAGAATAGAAACCATATTGTTTGTGGACTAACAATCCTGGGAAACAGCACTTCAAAAGCATTGGAGGCTGTTAACCAAGAAATGGCTGAACTAAGATTGTATGCTCAGCAGACACGATACGCAGTGGACTACCAGTTAGCACAAGGGCGAGTATGTGCAATCATAGGCAACAAATGCATAACCCATGTCACAGATGAGTTTACAATATTACACAGTTCATCAATGACATCAGGACGCAACTTGATAACTTTAGACAGGGACCCAAGAGAGGAAGTAGTTGGCTGGCATGGCTGGTGGGAGAATCCTGGGAATCGTACCTGTTCCATGGATTGGTCATACTCATTGTCATTATAATTGTCTGTTGTCTGACTGTGGGATGCCTTAAAGTCTGTTTTAAGATAATGTTGACAAGAATTGTGCCAGGAGCCAGTGTGTACATCGAAGAAGAGCCCCTAATGAAGATCCCCGAAGACGTCAGAAGAAATGAAGATACTGGAAGCAATAAAGACATCAAAAGAAGCAAAGAAGGAGAGAAGAACGAAGACCTGTATATGTGAATGCATGAATTTTGGTCTGGGGATTGTTCAAGCTATAATCCGACCAAAAAGAGGGACTGTAAGGGGAAAAATACAAGGGAGCTCACTTTAAAATGGCAATACAAGAAAGCACACTTTAAAATGGCTGCCTGGCACATAAAGGGTTAACTGGGAAAGAAGCCAAAAGAGCAGACACAGGCTCCTGCTGTTCAGAAATCACTTTAAATTAAAACCTAACAGACAAGCCATTTCCAAATCACAGACAGTGACTCATAGCAAACAAAAAAGTCAGGAAGCCAAGCCAAGGGTCAAAACATATTTTAAGATAAGGAAAACCCGAAACAAAGAGTTTAGATTAACGTTAGGGAAACACGGGAAAATATGAATGCGAGGAAACCAATTAGTACCTGAATGAGACGAAACTGACCATTGACACATACGGACATGAGGAAATGTACCCATTCATATTATGTTAAATGTCTATATCTGCTTGTACTCACTTAAACATGAAGGAAATGTACCATTCATAAAATGTTAAATGTCTATACCTACTTGTACTCACTTAAACGACGTGATAATGTTCGAATCACCGGTTTACCCATTGTGTAAAGGGTATAAAAATGAACCGCTCCCAACATACGAGTGAGAAAAGGTGTTCTACGAACATGTGCCTTAACTCCCGGAGCTCCGTTTAATAAATCGTAATTTCTGAATCTCGAAGTCTGACTACTAGTGGATTTTTCGCACAACAACACTAATCTATGTGTGGCCTTACCAATGTCTTGTACAACTTCAACAAGACATCCCAGCTCCTGTATCCAATGTCCTGAACAATTGAAACAAGCATTCCAAATATCATCTTCACCATCCCGTCCACCTGCGAGTCCACTTTCAAGGAGTTATGAACCAGTACTCCTTGATCCCTTTTTTCTATAATTCTCCCCAACGCCCTACCATTAATTGAATAGGTCCTGCCCCAATTCAACATACCAAAATATATCACATCGCCTTTATTGAAATTAAACCCCATCTGCCATTCATCGGCCCAGTGGCCCAGTTGATCAAGATCCGGTTGCAATCCTAAAAAAAAAACCTTCCTCATTGTCCATCATTTCACCAATCTTCATGTCATCTGCAAACTTACTAACCATGCCTCCTAAATTCTCGTCCAAATCAATAATATAAATAACAAATGGCAGTGGATCAGCATCAATCCCGCTGCTCACCGGCCTCTAGTTTGAAAAGCAACCCTCGACAACCACCATCTGTTGTCAAGCTAATTTTGTATCCAAATGGCTACCTCACCGTGAATCCCGTGAGATTTAGCCTCATGCAACAACCCACCATGCAGTACTTTGTCAAAGGCATGGCTAAAGTCCATGTCGACAACGTCGACTTCACTGCCCTCATCTACCTTCTTCGTTACCCCTTCAAAAGACTCAATAAAATTCGTGAGGCATGATGTACACTCACAAAGCCATGCTGACTGTTCCTAGTCAATCCTCGCATCTTTGAATGCCTATAGATCCTGCCTCTCAGAGTACCATCTGACAACTTAACACTATAGATGTCAGGATCACTGGTCTGTAGTGCTCAAGATTTTCCATGCATCCATTCTTTAAAAAGGCACAACAGTTGTTCCCCTCCAATTCTATGCACCTCACCTGTGGCTATATATGATTCAAATATCTCTTCTCGGGTGCCCCCAATTTCCTCCCTAGCCCCCTCCCAGAACATCCTGGGATACGTCTCATCAGGTCCCGGGGATCTATCTACCTTAATGCACTTTAAGACTTCCAGCATCTTCTTCTCTGTAATATGTACACTCCTCAAAACTTCACTATTTATTGCCCAAGTTGGCGCACAATCACGTCTTTCTCAACAGTAAATACCGAGGAGAAATATTAAATTGGAATCTCACCCGTCTCTTGTCGATCCACACATAGATCACCTTGTTGAAACCCAAGAGGCCCTAATCTCTCCCTCGTTACTCTTTTTGCCATTTGTGTATTTGTGGAAGCCCTTTGGATTCTCCATTGCATTATCTGCCAAAGGAATCTCATGTGCCTTTTTTGCCGCCCCCCCGCCCCCCCCCCCCCCCCCCCCCGCGAGATTTCTCTGTTAACTCTCCTCTGACAACCTCTATACTCTTCCAGGGTTCCAACTGATCCCAGCTGCCTATGCATGTCATATGCCTCCTTCGTCTTGACCAGAACCTTAATGTCCGAGTCATCCAGGTTTCCCAGCTTCGACCAGCCTTTCCCTTCACTCAAAACGGAATGTGCTAACCCCAAACCCTAGTTAACACACTTAACAGTCGTTAATTTGCCTGCTAGCAAACTCCCCCTATCAACTTTTGAAAGCGCATGTCTAATACCATCAAAATTAACCAAATTTTGAATTTTAACTTTTGGGTCAAACCTAACGTTCTCCATGGCCATCCTAAAACTAATGGAGTTATGCTCACTGGTCCCAAAGCTGTCTCTCACTTACACTTCTGTCACTTGTCTTTTCCTTATTTCCCAAGAGGAGGTCAGATTTTGCCCCATTTTTAGTTGGGTCATCCACATACTAAATGGGATATTCCCCCTGAATACTCTCAACAAATGTCTCTCCATCCAAACCCTCAGTGCCATGGCTGTACCCGGGAAATTTTGGGATATTTAATGTCCCCTGCTATTACCACCTTCTTTTTCTCGCAGCTGTCTGTAATCTCCTTACATATTTACTCCTCCATTTCCCGCTGCCTACTTGGGGGCTTGTAATACAATCCTATCAAAGTGATCTCTCTTTTCTTATTTTTCAGTTCTACCTATCTAGACTCAATGGGCGAACCCACAGAAACGTCCCCTCGCAGTATTGAAGTGATGTTCTCCCTAATCAAAAACGCAACTCCCATTCCACTTTTACCTCCTGCTCTATCTTCCCTATGGCATCTGTACCCTGGAACGTTTTGCTGCCAGTCCTGCCCAGCCCTTCGCCATGTTTCAGTAATAGCTATAGTATTGCAGTCCCATGTACCAATTCATCCCTGAGTTCATCTGCCTTGCCCCTTGGATTGAAATAAATGTAGTTCAGCTGGACTCCCCTTGCTCTCTGCCCTGCTTTCTAGACCATCTGACCGGTCGCACACGCGCGTGCGCACGCGCGCGCACACACACACACACACACACACACACACACATGCACGCACACACACACACACATAAACTCACGCTGACATACATATACACACTCAATCACATATACACACATAAACATACATGCACACACATTCAGACACACGCACATACATATACAGGAACTCACACACACGTCCATGAAACATGCACACATACGTGCAAAGGCATACATACACACATACATTCACATACACACATACATACACATTCACGTAGACTCAGATATACACTCATGTACGCACACGTATATTCAAACTCACATAAACACGCACGTACTGACACATTCATAAACATATAAACACACCCTCAGATGCACACACACATACATGCACACTCACATAGTCACACATACATGCACCATTACACTCAATGCACATGGATACACTCAGACACACACATGCACACACCGACATATACTCAGATACACACACACATACACACACACTCATACACAAAATATACATATGTGCAATCTCACATACACACACAGAACCCAATCTATCCTAAGGAGTGGAATGATATGAAAGTGCTCTATAGACAATTAACTGACACACCAAGTAGAGTGCTTTAAGGTCCTCTGACTTTGCAATACCTGATGGTCCATTCTGTAGATCTGTTGACGTGTGTTGCAGTTGTCACGTAGGTGACTATTTCAGTTACCCTCAAGGTCATGCTGATTTCCTGTCTACTTGGGCTTCGAGAGCATGTTTAGATTTTTGTGCAAATGTGCTGCTTAGCAAAGCAGCAAGCAGTCCCGTGCAAGCAGGAGTGGGAGTCAGAAAATACCGAGTGAGTAGCATGTTCAGATGTTTAAAGTGCGCTTTTCTTATGATCCGAAATCAGTCAAGCACTTGTGAATTGTATGAAAAAAGAAACATTTCATTGTTTTGTTGCCATTGTAAAACTAGTTCTTTTTTTTTCAATTATCAGTCAGAAATGTCAAACATTTTATGCATATTGATTTCATAATTTGTGATATTTTAATGCATTGCTAATGCGATAAATGTTACATCAAATAATATTTAACGACCCGACCTGTACACCTCTCTGCGGTAAAGAACTCAATAAATTCACAATCCACTGAAAGACGAAATTCTTCCTAATCTCGAAAGGGGCGAACCCTTACAATAAGATCATGCTCTTCGGTCCTAGACGCTCCCACAAGATTAAATGAACTCTCATCTTCTATCCTGCCAGGTTTCCTGAGAATTCAAATGTCTCAACAAGGTCGCCTCTCATTCATTCAAATTCCAGTGAGTCCGAGCACGAACTACTCAATGTCGCTTCATAAGAGAAATAGTCTATACTCGGAATCAACCCAATGAACTTTCACTGGACTGCCTCCAATGCCGATAACGTTCCTGAGATAAGCGGACAAAAACTGTTCATAGTATTCTACGTGTGATTTAACTAATGTATTGGCCTCAGGACGGAGGGCAGTTTAAAATTCAGCAAAGGAGGACCGAGCGGTTGATGAAGAAGGGAAAAATAGAATATGAAAGTAAGTTGGCGGGGAACATAAAAAATGACTAAATGTTTCTATAGATATGTAAAGAGAACAAACGTTGACAAAAATGAATATAGACCCCTTGCAGTCGGAAACTGGAGAATTCATAACAGCGAATAAAGGCATGTCTGAGGAATTAAATTTGTACTTTGCTTCAGTTCCCACAACAGAAGACACGAATAATGTGCCAGAAGTGCTGGGAGAAGCATGTTTTAGTGAGGAGCTGAAACAGATCAGTTTTAGTAGAGAAACTGTTTTGGGGAAACTGATGGAATTGAAGGTGGATAAATCTCTAGGTCCTGATAATCTTCATCCCAAATAACTTAAGGACGTAACCCAAGAGTTGTAGATCCATTGGTGATTATTTTTCAAGATTCTTTGGACTCTGGAATAGTTCCGACAGATTGGAGAGTAGCTAATGTAAGCCCGCAATTCAAAAAAGGAGTTAGAGAGAAAACGGGGAACTGTGGACCAGTGAGCCGAACGTTGATACTGGGGAAGTTCGGAGAGTCTATTATCAAGAATTTCACAACTCAGCATTTGGAAGGCAGTGGTACAATCATAAAAGAGTCAGCATAAATTTACAAAAGGTAAATCATGCTTGACGAATCTTTTGGATTTTTTGAGGGTGTAACCAGTATAGTTGACAGAGGAAAAACAAGTGGATGTTGTTTACTTAGATTTTCAGAAGGCTTTCAACAAGTTCTCACATAACAGACCACGATGTAAAATTAAATCACATGTCTTGAGATGGATAGAAAATTGTTAGCATATCGGAAGTAAATAATTGGCGTAAATAGGTATTTTTTTCACATTGGCAGTCTTTGACTCGTGGGGTTCCACCGAGATCTGTGCTAGGACCCCTGTCCACATTATATGTTAATGATTTGGAAGAAGGAACTCAGTGTATTACCTCCAAATTTGCAGATGATGCAAAGTTGAGTAGGAGGGTGAACTGTGAGGAGGATGCAGAGATATTGCAGTGTGATTTGGACAGGCTGAATGTGTGGGCGTCTGCAAGGCAGATTCATTATAGTGTGGATAAATGTGCGGTTTTCCATTTTGGTCGAAATAATAGAAAGACAAATTATTACTTGAATGGGTGTAAATTGAGAGAGGTGGATACTCAACGTCACCTTGGAGTCCTCGCGCATCAATCACTGAAAGTAAGCGTGCCTTAGCGAGAGGAACTAAGTTTCGGGATAGGGATATATTGTTGTAATTGTATAGGACGTTGGTGAGACCACACCTGGAGCATTGTGCACAGTTTTGGTGTCCTTATCTGAGGAAGGATGTCCTTGTTAGAGAGAGAGTGGAGTGAAGGTTTACCAGGCTGATTCCTGGGATGGTAGCTCTGTGATATGAGGAAAGACAAAGTCGGTTGGGTTATATTCACTGACGTTTCGAAGTGTGAGAGCGGATCTCATAGAAATGTATAAAATTCTAACAGGGTTAGACAGGGTAGATTCCAAAAGAATGTCCCCAATGGTGGAGGAGTCCAGAACTAGTGATCATGTTTTGAGGATAAGGGGCAAACATTTTCGAACTGAGGTGGGGAGAAATGTCTCCACCCAGAGGGTTGTGAATTTGTGGAATTCACTACCAGCGGATGTAGTTGAGACTAAAACATTGTCTGATTTCAAGAAGAAATTCGATATAGCACTTGTGGCTAAATGGATCAAGGGATATGGAAGGGAAGGTGGATCAGTATATTGAATTCGATGATCAGCCATGAGCAAGATGAATGGCGGAGCAGGCTAGAAGGGCCGAATGGCCGACTGCTATTTCTAGTTTCTATATGTGTGTATAGTTTTAGCAAGACTTCCCGAATTCCTATCGATATTTTCTTTGAAATAAAGAACAAAATTCCACCAGCTTCCTGATTACCTGCTGAATATACATACTAGTGCTTTGAGAGTTATACAGGATGACCCCTCCTTTTAATAATTATCAGCTCCATTATTCTTCCTACCAAACTATAAATCACTGTCGAATGAACTGACCTGATGCGAGAACAATTCTATTAATAAGGTGTATTTTTTTCTGCCAGTGTCTGTCACTGTCAGTCAGGACAGATTGTCTCCTTAATGAATGTTGAGCAATGTTTTAATGTGCTATTTACCTTCTTGTGCTGATTTGCAAGTGAGTACATACATCTCTGCTTTAAGAGAAGGACAATGGAGTTCTCGACGATATCTGGCCAGATTAATTTCCGCATTGGAAGCTAGTTCCCCTCTGAATTCATCAGCCATTGTATTTTCAGGCGAAGCAACATCAATTGATATTCAAATTCTAATGATAATGGTGGCGACATTCTGTGCATACACAAAATCTAACCGGATTGACGGAGGTCCTCCTCCCTGTGTCATCCTTTAATAAGATATTCCCTTCGTCCACTACCACCTTCACCTTGGCTGCCCAAAAAAAAAAATTCTTATTTACATTCTTGTTTTTCAAAGCTAAGATAATTTTCTTCCACCAGTCTTGCACGCAATGTGGTATAAACATATATGTTTTAAGTTTCATGTTGTTGCTTCTCTTTTTTTGCCAGAAAATTGTTGTACCACTGTCCTCTGGTTATTACTTACCATTTTACTGCAAATTGTTTCTTCCTATCTATTCCATCTACAATGCCGATATCATAGATTTATAGAGTCATAGAAGTCTACAGCACAGAAAAGGACCCTTCAGCCCTTCACATCTGAGCCGATCAGAGGCAAACCATCCAATGATTCCAATCCAACTTTCCAGCTTTTGGCCCATAGTCTTTATGTGTGGTATCGCAAATGCACATCTAGACGCTTTTTAAATATTATCAGGGCCTCTGCCTCCACCACTCTTGCGGAAAGTGAGTTCCAGACACCCATCACCACTTAGGAGGCATTTTTTCCCGATTCCAGAACCACATGCAATACACTAGCTGTGGTCTAACCAACGTTTTATATAGTTCCAGTGTAATCTTCCTATCCATTAGATCACTCCTTCCAACTTTGCAAGAACAAAAGCAGATTCAATAAGCATTCACATATAACTAAAAATATTGATTTCCGGTATCAGTTCTGGA